>NC_141106.1:5425000-5427500 GCF_041138505.1 Cibotium barometz
AATCTTTGCGGAAATCCACAAAGAAACAATAAATCCTCCTGCCATATAATCTGCCCTCCTCAATAATAGCTCTGAGTGTCAAGATATGGTCAAGAGTGGAGAAACCTCTCCTGAACCCTGCCTGCCCTGATGCACGTATGCCCTCTCTCTCTGCCCATCTACTCAACTCCTGCTCAAGAATAGATGCATATAATCTAGCCAATGTGTGACCAATCATGATGGCACGATAATTCCCAAGAAGCATGGGATCCCCTGACTTGAAGATAGGCACAATCGTGGACATATTCCAAGTCTCAGGAAAACCCTCACACATGGCTCGGTTAAACATCAAGAATAGATGCATATAATCTAGCCAATGTGTGACCAATCATGATGGCATGATAATTCCCAAGAAGCATGGGATCCCCTGACTTGAAGATAGGCACAATCGTGGACATATTCCAAGTCGCAGGACACGTGGCTCGGTTAAACATCATAGCAATAAGCTCTGCAAGCATATCTCTGGCATGAATAAAGTGCTCTGCTACCAAACCATCATGATCATATGCTCTCCCACAGTCCTCATCCTGTCAATAGCTTTCCTTACCACAGTAAAGAAAGCACACGTCTCTGGGCATGGCTCCAATATGTCTGGCAAGGGCGGCTGTCCTGGTGCTGTGTACAGGGATGCTGCATACTCACCCCAAATCTCTGTGGAGGTAATGGCTGGTGATGGTGAATGCTCATGGAATAGTCTCCATGCCTCGCCTGAGTCCTGACTCATAAACAACTGGTACAAATCCCTCTCTAACTGAGCAAGATAAGCCCTCTTCTTCCATCGCACTAGGTGCCGGAAGGTAATCCGTGACTGTCTGTGAGTGGTAACACCCATGAGCACCTCTCTCTGTAATCTGATCCTCATCTCTCTGCACTCCTCATCTCTCTGCACTCCTCATCATACCAACTCATCTGGGGCATGTTCCCAGATCATCTCCTTGTAGGCTGACTATGGGGATATGCCTCTGATGCTGCAGCATGAAGCGTCTCTATCAATATCTGAGTGAGCTCATCTAATGGCCGTCCCCGGCTAGGCGTCTGTATATCTCATCCGTGTATACGGTGTCAGTCTCCCTCGTAAAGGTATAACGAGTGTGTGTGGAGACCTGTCCCAATGGAGCGGTGCTGAACTGAAATGTGAGAGTGAAGGACAAGATAGCATGATCCACTACTATTCCAACCGGCCTAGTGCCTACCATAAAATCCTGAAAAGAGGGAATGAGACTGGACTGAGCCATAACATAGTCCACTGTACTAGCACCATGCCGATGTGGAAAGCTAGTGAAACCGCCCGATGTCGGGAATCTCTGTAGGCCATTCAGGATGGCCAATCCATGTGCAGTCCCCATGTCTATCAAATACCGCCCAAACCACTGTATGTTCCTCATCTTGTGAGAGTCTAGATAGGCCCATATCCCTAACATCAAGCTCCCTCAACATATCCTCTGAGGTATCATAAAATACTGTCTGGTTATGGGCGGTCCTGGCATTGAAGTCCCCCAAGAGAATGATGTCACCATCCCTGGATGTCATCATCCAAAATAGAAAAGGGAGATTGCCTGCTAGGTGATGCATACACCGATGTACTAGGAGCAAAATAGCATATAGCAATGTAGAGATATCTGCCGGTCTCTGCCCTCAGTCTAACCCACATGTACCTAGCCTGCTCATCTCTGCGGACTATATGTATCAGTGGCTGTAGCTCCTCTCTAAACAATACTGCCACTCCTCCTGAGCCCCGTCCTCTATGCTCTGAATGAGTCTCCTGTCTACAAGCTGTCTCCCATCGGTATCCACTAACATGTGGCATGGACTGTCCAGGAGCCTGATGATGATGATGTCCCTCCCAGTGAAACTATCCTCAAAAGCCCCTACATCAAGGCGTAGAGATCCATTACAATTCCAAGTAGCAACTTTGAGTGTAGTCCCATAGGTCTCGCGCCGTCATGAAGAGCGCCTCTCCATAATCACCACTCTACCATCTCTATAGAAGGCCACTTTCCCTTTCTCTCGGGCTGCCCTTATCTCGGGCATAACTTCTTTCATGTGGGCAAGTTGCGAGAGTGTGAGGTCATCTCCAAGAAATATTCCCGTTTGCTTGAGTGTAGGACGGCTCTTCAAGAAGTCCTTCTTCGCTTCCATGGAGGGGAAACGAATGATAAGTGCACTATCCTTAGAAGAAGATTCGCCACTACCTTCCCTCTTCTTTCCCACTCTCCATGCCTTTGTGTGCGTGGCTTCAATGCCCATCATAGAGAAGAGCTCCTTGGTTTCCCCTTTCGCATCATCACGGTCTTTTAGACCGGACACTCGTACATGTAAGGCCCGGGTCTTCCTGCTTTGCTCCTCTTCAAGGGTCATGTTGATGATGGTGGGAGTGGGGATGGGTGGCGATTCTTTACCTTTCCCTTTCTTGGCGACCTCGATCCATTTCTCGGCCTCGTCCATCTTCTTTTGTGTCTTT
>NC_141106.1:5432500-5505000 GCF_041138505.1 Cibotium barometz
GTTCTATACACTGTTACTCTACTCCTCCCAAGAGCGAAGAACTGTGAATTTCTTAATAATTCACTAGTTTTTGACCATTCCCTCTTCTAAAGATTGGTGGCCACTCTTGTTGCAAACAAGAGTAGAACCCTCAAACCTTCAAGCCAAAGGAAAACTCCAAAATTTATGTAAGTTAGTAATTTTACCTTTTCTTTATTCTTTTAATGGTTTTTCTAATCTTGTTTTGTTTAAATTGAAAACTTTGAAGCTATGCCTTGCTGAAAAGGCTTTCCCGCTCTCTCATTCTTAAAATCAGCCCTCCTTTATCCTAGTTAAGTGATCTAAATGTTTGAATTAAACTTTTTATATTGTTTCTTTCTTAAAAGTAAAAATTGATTAGTTTAGAATACTTTAAACCAATTGGGGATAATTCCTAAGTAGATTAAGGTTAGAAAAATTGAAAAATGGTCAGCTATACAAAGGAGGTTATGGTGAAATTTTCTAAAAATTTGTGAAATAAAATTCATCTTTTATTGATCAAAAAGAGTAATCCCCATTGTTTGTGTATTCTAAAAGTGTCATTTTCATTTATGCATAGAAAGATGCATACTGATTAATTTTTTTTATATAAAAGAGTGATTTTTAATAGAATTAAATTCTATGCATAAGAAGATGCATATTGATTAATTTTTTTATTATAAAAGAGTGTTTTTTAATAGAATTAAATTCTATGCATAGAAAGATGCATATTGATTATTTTTTTATTTTATAAAAGAGTTACTTTCATCATTAATGAATTTTATCCATTATTGTTACTTCATCAAAATGGATTTTATGCATAAATAGATGCATAAAAGAATAAATAGATGCATAATATTTTTATTATAAAAGTGTTACTTTCATCAAAATGATTTTTATGCATAAATAAATGCATAAAAGAATATTTTTTTATTATAAAAGTGTTACTTTCATCAAAATGATTTTTATGCATAAATAGATGCATAAAAGAATATTTTTTATTATAAAAGTGTTACTTTCATCAAAATGATTTTTATGCATAAATAGATGCATAAAAGAATATTTTTTTATTATAAAAGTGTTACTTTTATCAAAATGATTTTTATGCATAAATAGATGCATAAAAGAATATTTTTTTTATTATAAAAGTGTTACTTTCATCAAAATGATTTTTATACATAAATAGATGCATAAAAGAAATTTTTTTGTAAAAGTGTTACTTTCACTAATATTGATTTTTATGCATACTTGATGCATAAAAGAATTTTTTTTATTACAAAAGTATTGCTTTCACCAATATTGATTTTTATGCATAAAAGATTTTTTTTTATCAAAATAAGAGTTCACTTTAATCCTATGCTTAAATCCCATGAATATTGGAAAAATGAATAAGTAAATACTCAGTGAAGGAAAATTATACCGTTTTATATTCTCTAGGATGGTAATGAGAAAAATCAATGAAGCTATTGAAGTCGGAATTTTAGATAAATGACTAATTTATTCCTCATAAGAATTCGTATATTTAGTTTGGATTTAGTAAAGTAGTAATTGAAATATTACCTTCAAGAAAGATAGTTCAGGGAGAACCTTTCCAGACTCAAACCCTGAATCACACTATGACCAAGACGTAACTCCTTCATCAATTTCATGAAATGACGATGTGACCAGTTCAGTAATCTACACTCAAATCACCCACCGAATCCGAAACTAAGTTGAGACCTTTGATTTTGATCTGAGGATCAAGAATTCAGAATTTGAGGAATTCAGCTTGGGAATCCAGACCTATGATCTAGAAGTCTTGGGTTACAGAATTAAGATATACTCATTGTTTTCAAAAGAAAATCAAAACTGAAAACTTGCATAGAAACCCTGTTTTCTTAAAGGACTGTCTTACGCGCCATTTCCTTTTGTGACCTTCACAAAAACAAGGTTCAAGGAACCAAAATTTCCAGTTCTGCGGTTAGTAAAGGCTTCTAAGTTACTAAAAGGACTTAGAAAGAAGCAGCGCATTTATCTTGTCAAAATAAATCCGGTAGACTCAAAGTTAAAAGCTAAAGAACCTGAATGGTTAAGTGATTATGATGATTTATTCCCAACAGAGCTAACAGAGATGCCTCCAATTCGAGAAGTAGATCATGTGATAGAATTGACCCCCGGAGCTCAGCCAACCAGTAGCCCTGTGCACGTACAAAATGCCAGTTCGTGAAGCCATCAAACTCAAGGAATAGCTTAGACAGCTGTTAGAACAAGGATTTGTAAGACCCAGTGTTTCACCTTGGGGTGTGCCGGTTCTCTTTTAGAAAAAGAAAGATGGAACGCTAAGACTCTGTGTGGACTACAGAGGTCTCACAATCAGCTGAGAGTTAAGAATAAGTATCCTATCCCCAGAATTGATGAGCTTCTGGACAGGCTAAGTGGAGCGCCCAGATCTTCACAAAGATAGATCTCAAATCAGGATATTATCAGATCAAGATTAATGAGCAAGATATCCCAAAGACAGCCATCAATACTCAGTAGTATGGGTATTATGAATTTACTATCATGCCATTTGGATTGACAAATGCCCCAGCTACAGGACATTCTCAGAGAATACTTGGATGATTTTGTTCTTGTTTTCTTTGACGATATTCTGATTTACTCAAAGAATGCAGCTGATCATGAAGCTCATGATTTTGTTCTTGTTTTCTTTGACAATATTCTCATTTACTCAAAGAATGCAGCTGACCATGAAGCTCATGTCAGAAAAGTTCTTGAGATTCTAAGGAAGCACCAACTCTTTGCAAAAAAGAGCAAATGCACTTTCTCTGCCGACCATGTTGAATACTTGGGCTTTCTAGTATCAAAAGATGGAATTTCTCCAGATTCTGCAAAAGTCCAAGCAGTCATAGATTGGCCTGAACCAAAGACGGTGAAAGAAGTCAGAGGATTCTTGGGATTGACTTGTTGGTATAGAATTTTTATACCAAAGTATGCTCTCATAACTTTCCCCCTGACAAATCCTCTCAATTCAATGGTCTACCAGGTGCCAGAGTGCTTTTTATAAGCTGAAGACCGACTTGGTATAACCAATCCCATTGTGAAGCTACTAGATTTCTCTCTACCCTTTGAGTATGCTCTCATAACTTTCCCCCTGACAAATCCGCTCAATTCAATGGTCTACCAGGTGCCAGAGTGCTTTTGATAAGCTGAAGACCGACTTGGTATAACCAATCCCATTGTGAAGCTACCAGATTTCTCTCTACCCTTTGAGGTAGTAACTAATGCCAGTGGTTTTGCCCTGGGAGGTGCACTCATGCAGGAAGGCCATGCAGTGGCCTATAAATCCCGAAAACTCAGAACACATGAGAGGAATTATGCTGTCCACGACCTGGAACTACTTTCAGTAGTTTATGCCCTGAAGTTGTGGAGATATTACGTACTGGGTCAAAGATTCACTTTGATGACAGATCATCAGAGCTTAAAGTGGATCTTCACTCAGAAGGATCCCAACATGCGCCAAAGAAGGTGGATGCAATTTGATTTTGAAATCAAGTACCGTCCAAGCAAAGAAAATGTGGTGGCAGATGCCGTCAGTAAAAAAACCTCCTTGCTTGCAATTACTGTAGTGTCAAATCCTTTGATTATTGAAGCAAGAGAGAAGATCATGCAGGATAGATTCTTTGGCCCCATTGGTACCCTACTTATGCAAGAAAGCAAAACTCCTTAGGAGTTGAACCGAGTTCAAGGGTACAGCCTGGATGACGGAATTATGTATTATAATTGCAGGCTATGCATTCCCAATGATGAGGGAACTAAGAGTCAAAATCCTGAATGAAGCCCATGACAGCCTTATTTTGCAGGACATCCAGGTTTCATCAAAACCTACATGTCTGTGAAGAAAAGCTTCTTTTGGCCTGGTCTAAAAAAGGATGTGCTTAATCATGTACGTCAATGTCTGACCTGTCAAAAATTGAAGATCGAGAGAGTAAAAATGCATGGGAAGTTGCATCCATCAGATGAAGTGGGAATGCATCAGTATGGATTTTATTACTGGGTTACCTTTAGTGCAATCAGGTTACAACTCCATCTTCGTGGTAGTTGATAGACTAACCAAAGTTGCCCATCTGATTCCAGTAAAAGAAATCTACACTGCAGCAGTGGATGTGGCCAGAGTGTTCCTCAAGGAAATCTTCAGATTGCATGTCCTACCTAGAAGAATAGTAAGTGATCGAGATCCCAAATTCACATCAAGATTCTGGACTGTAGTTTTTGAAGCAGTAGGAACTTTCTTGGATCTCAGCACTGCTTACCACCCTGAGACCGATGGTCAAACAGAAAGGGTAAACCAAGTAATCAAAGATATACTTCGGTGTACCTAGTCGAGCTCGTCTACAATTCTTTTTATCATCGAAGTATTGGGATGAGCCCTTTCAAAGCTCTGTATGGACAAGATTGCTTAACTCCATTAACTTGGTCCAACCCATTGATTAGGGTCGAGATGTCCAGACAGATGCTTGACGACATGGAGCAGCAGATGTAGGCAATTCACAAAGATATAAAAGCCACCCAGGATAGATAGAAGCAGTATGCAGATAAGAAGAGGATTGATAGAGAATTCGAAGAAGCAGATATGGTCTTCATTCGTGTATGCCCCAAAAGAAGTTCTCTAACTTCTTGTAAGTTATCCCCCAGATATTGTGGGCTATATTTGATTACAAAGAAAGTAGATGACTTAAACTACGAGCTTCTTCTGCCTCCTCATCTCAAAGTACATAATGTATTTCATGTCAGCCTTCTTAAAAAGTATATACCAAGCCCAAATCATGTGCTTGATGATAAAATCTTAACTTCTTCAACACAAGGGTAGATAGAACTCCAACCTGAAGAAATCCTTGATGTTCGAGAAAAGGTTCTCAGGAACAGAATTCTGAGAGAATTATTAGTCAAATGGAACTTCTATCCTTTTGAAGATGCCACCTGGGAGAAAGAAGCCGAACTATTGCGGGATTACTCCCAGTTTGCGAGATGAGGACATCTCACGTTTTTCAAGTGGGGAGAGAATGTAAGATTCCTCCCCAGCCTCTCAAGATGTTCAGCATCTTCCCCTGTAATCAAATCCCTCTTCAGAAATATAAAAGATCTTGTTTCTACCAGCAGTTTTGGCCTAGAGAGAGAAAATTTTCTAGAGAGAGATTATTCAAATTTTGAATATTTTTGGATGGAAAAATATCTCTTCTTATTAAAATAAGTTCCCCTGAAACAAAAATTCAAAAAGATTTTCAGAAGGTGCATTAGAAATTAAGTATAAAATGGTCATCCATACAAAGGAGATTATGGCAAAATTTTCTAAAAATTTGTGAAATAAAATTCATCTTTTATTAATCAAAAAGAGTAATCCCCATTTTTTGTGTATTCTAAAAGTATCATTTTCATTTATGCATAGAAAGATGCATATTGATTAATTTTTTATTATTAAAGAGTGATTTTTAATAGAATTAAATTCTATGCATAGAAAGATGCATATTGATTCATTTTTTTATTATAAAAGAGTGATTTTTAATGGAATAAATTTCTATGCATAGAAAGATGCATATTGATTTTTTTATTATAAAAGAGTTACTTTTATTAATTTTTATGCATAATTAGATGTATAAAAGAATAATTTTTTAACTATAAAAGTGTTACTTTCATCAAAATGGATTTTATGCATAAATAGATACATAAAAGAATAATATTTTTATTATAAAAGTGTTACTTTCATCAAAATAATTTTTATGCATAAAGAAATTCATAAAAGAATACTTTTTTATTATAAAAGTGTTACTTTCATCAAATGATTTTTATGCATAAATAGATACATAAAAGAATATTTCTTTATTCAAAATGGTTTTTATGCATAAATAGATGCATAAAAGAATATGTTTTTATTATAAAAGTGTTACTTTCATCAAAATGATTTTTATGCATAAATAGATGCATAAAAGAATATTTTTTTTATTATAAAAGTGTTACTTTCATCAAAATAATTTTTATACATAAATAGATGCATAAAAGAAATTTTTTTTGTAAAAGTGTTACTTTCACTAATATTGATTTTTATGCATAAATTGATGCATAAAAGAATTTTTTTTAATTATGAAAGTGTTGCTTTCACCAATATTGATTTTTATGCATAAAATGATGCATAAAAGAATTTTTTTAATCAAAATAAGAGTTCACTTTAATCCTTTGCTTAAATCCCATGAATATTGAAAAAATGAATAAGTAAATACTCAGTGAAGGAAAATTATACCGTTTGAGAAAAGTTACTTTCATCATTATTGATTTTTATGCATAGTTAGATGTATAAAAGAATAATTTTTTTATTATAAAAGTGTTACTTTCATCAAAATGGATTTTATGCATAAATAGATGCATAAAAGAATAATATTTTTATTATAAAAGTGTTACTTTCATCAAAATGATTTTTATGCATAAATAAATGCATAAAAGAATATTTTTTTATCATAAAAGTGTTACTTTCATCAAAATGATTTTTATGCATAAATAGATGCATAAAAGAATTTTTTTTATTATAAAAGTGTTACTTTCATCATTCAGTGAAGCTATCAAAGTTGAAATTTTAGATAAATGACTAATTTATTTCTCATAGGAATTCGTATTTACTTTTGAATTTAGTAAAGTAGTAATTGAAATATTACCTTCGAGAAAGATAGTTCATGGAGAACCTTTCCAGACTCAAACCCTGAATGAGACTATGACCAAGACGTAACTCCTTCGTCAATTTCATGAAATGACAATGTGACCAGTTCAGTAATCTACACTCAAATCACCCACCGAATCCGAAACTAAGTTGAGACCTTTGATTTTGATCTGAGGATCAAGAATTCAGAATTCGAGGAATTCAGCTTGGGAATCCAGATGAAAGTCAAGCCTAAATATGTCTTAGATTGTGCCACAATAATCATCCATTTTTCCATTAGCTCCCACAAAGCTATTAATGACACCGCAATCTTGTGTATTCCTCTTTTCATCAATTCTTTGTGTTCGAAAATGCTTGCCTTCACACCGTATAGCATTGAACATAGTGCACTAGACCAAAATAGAAGCAATATTTGTGTAAGCAATGTGAATAAATATTAAAAGCAAATCACTTACAACTAATGCAAAACATTAGTTCTATGTACCTTTAACATACATCCTCGTGCATACTCCCATTCTTCCGCCGTGATATGCAGCCCCTCATCACTCTCTGCTCTCTCCATTTCCTCATGCAACCAATCAACATGGATATCATTCGGAAGTGTTGCTAGATGCTTAGGGTACGCCTTACGAGAGCCATGTTGCCTCCGAAAGAGAGCTCTTTCTGCTTGCCTTTTTGTCTTTGCATCCTTATATCTTGTAACCCATCTGCTCATCACATCACTATTAAAGGATGCAAGTGAAATTGAGATCATCAATCAATGTTCTGTCAATTACTTTACTCTGTTCTTTTCCTTAAGGCACAATAGAGGTCATCCTCAAGTCCTCTTCATTGCTCCATAGTCGTGGCAAAGAGCTGTCCACCTGACCAAGAAATTCTGAAATATATACAAGAGACTCTTGTATCAACCAACCCTCGGCCATACTTCCTTCGGGCCTTGCACTTTGCCTCACAAAGTCTTTTAAGGTCTTCATGAAGCGCTCTAGGAAGAACATCCAACGTGCATGCACAGTGCCACATAAAGCAATTTCGTCCACTAAATGCACAATGAGATGTAGTTGACTTGTGAGAATGGTTCGTGGAAAAGTCTCCTCTACCAAACAAACCACCTCCACTACCATAACACGCGCATCATCCAACGTGGTTGGATCAATTGCTTTGGAACTAACATATCTGAAAAATAAATGAATAGTACGTTATACCTCATGCACGTTCATTTTGCAAGGTATAATGAAGGGTGATCTGACATGGGTTTTACATACCTCACAAGCTCGCCCATCTTATAAATACATTTTTTCAAACTCTTATTTGCACAATGGTCGATGCTAGTAGTAGTATGAATTGCGCACATAAGAGCACATGTATGTATGGCATTACAAAATTTAATTTCAATGGTCGATGCTAGTAGTAGTATGAATTGCGCACATAAGAGCACATGTATGGTTTATGGCATTACAAAATTTAATTTCAACGTACAAGACTTGGAAAACACTTACTTGGAGCATCTTGTGCCAATCATGGGACTTCAACCCATATAGCTGCTCAATGCCTCTTTTCTTAGTAGTTGTAAAGGCTCCCTTCAATGATCTCATGCATCCACCAGTGGGAGTACGCAAAGTGGTGATGGCCTGCTTTGCCTGCTTCTCCTCTTTCTTTGATATAATCCATGGTGCAGGTGGAAGACAAACGTGCCCACCCGCCTCTCGTGGTGGCCAAGCTTGACGCATACGTCCTGCGACCCGCAAGTCCTCCCGTACGCTAACATTGTCTCGTTTACCAATAACATGTTCCCAAATACCAGATCCCACATTCTTGAAGATGTGCATGGGATCAAGAAGATGGTTGATCTTAAGATGGGTCCAATATGGTAGCCGAAAAAAAATGGAGTACCTACACAAGGGATTGCTCTATGTGATCTTTAATCCAATTAGAGACTACACAAAACAAGATTGAAAAACATTACTATACCTGTTCATGCCATCTGGAGGAAGAATATTTGTAGACTCCTAAATACGCTTCCAATCTTTTGCACGAAGTGTTTGTGGAGGAATGTTACTCTTACTAGCAACATATTTAGGATGATCTGACGAGAGAAATCGATGATGATTATCGAATATGGTCTTACACAAACCGTCAACATACTCATGTACTAATGAAGGGCCACAAACAGGACATGCATGTTTACCCGATGTTTTCAAACTTGTTAAAATATAAATATAAGCTAGAATAGTAAAGTCAATAGTTATAAATTAATATAGCCAATAGTATTAGAGTAGGGAGGTAATTAGAATTCTTACCCGAACAATCGCTGTATCCTGGAAAGTCATGCATTGTCCACATCAACACTGCTTTTAAGTCGAAGTGTCGAGAGGAGGGAGGCCTACTAATGTCCACCACCACAACACCTCTCCATAGTTCCTCCAACTCATCAATCAACGGTTCGAGACAAGCATCCATATGCTTGACTTTATGTTTCCCTCGAAGGGATAACATAAGATGTCCCTTCTTGATCGTCGCCATTTTGATGGTGGAAGGTTGTAATTCACCAACACAACTGGCCACACGCTGTATGCGGTGCTTTTGAAACCAAATGGATTCACTCCATCCATACCTAGGCCAAGTCTCAAGTTTCTGGGCTCTGTTTTAAAGCTGGGCCACTCATCTTCAATATGCTTCCAAGCAAGAGTGTCTGCGGGAATCCTCCACATGCCATCATCCGATCGATGTGAGGAATGCCATGACATGAGCTTTGCTATGGATTTGCACTTGAACATGTGTTTGATGTGAGGAATTATAGGAAAGTGTCGCAAGACTTTACGAGGTACATCAAGACTCTTCACATCTGTTCTATACCTTGCTTCACCACAAGTGGGACAATGTCGAGCCTCCTTATGCATCCCACAAAAGAGAATGCAATCATTGATGCATGCATGTATGCGATCATAATCCAATCCTCCAAGAGATATCACATAGCGCCTCGCTATGTCTCTTGAGGTGGGTAGTCTATTCCCCTTTGATAATAGCCTGCATCCAATATCATCAATTAGTCCTAAACCCTAAACCCTAAACCACTAATTCAAATTTGCAAGTTAGAATGCTTACTTCAATAATGCGTCAAGACTTACATTGCTCCATCCATAAACTGTTTGTATATTGAGTAGTTCAAGTGAAGCACGTAAAATAGAGAATGTGCACCCTTCAAAAACCGGTGTCGATGAAGCCTTGTAAAGATGCTCTTGTTCCATATCATCGTCGTCCATACCTTTGGGATCATCCCTAAAAAGATACTGCACCATATCATCAAACACTTCCTCTTCCACAACTTCGTGGGGTGTAGGGCTATTGTCATCCCTTTCCCACTTATCTCTGATCCCAAAGCTCCAGCATCATCTCGTCAATGCTTTGCACGCTCTCGCCGCGCGTAGGGCACCATGTTAGGGTGTGGTACTGCATCCTGCTTCAATTAGAGTATATATATTACAACCCCATTAATTTATTTTGGATACCATGAGTCATTTGAATACTATCAATTTACATCTACTCACCTCTAAACCTCTTTGATTCCATTCTCCATACATGGAGATGTGATTCAAGGTAATTCGACGCGCTCGTACAATGCATCCTTGACATCGATTACACATACACTTGATCCTTTATCCCAACCACACATCGCAATTACGATGACGCATTGTCTCATCCTCACCAGAACTACTTGAGGAGGTTGATGACATCCTATGTACAAAAGAGCAAACACAAAATCATAATCAGTTTTTAATGAAAGTATAAAAATCGCATGTATAAACACGGCTACATCCTCAAAATCGTGTGTATAAACGCAGCTACAACTTAAAAATGGTGTGTATAAACGCGGCTATATCTTTAAAATCGTGTGTATAAACACGGCTATATCCTAAAAATTGCGTGTATAAACGTGGCTGATTTAAACGCAAAAATACACGCACTGTTACACGCGACGACGACCTGTCCATACCTAAAAATAACCTGCCTTCTCCAAATAAACATTTTCAAACTAAGATTTGCTCTCCTTCATCGCCGCCTCTTCCAACAGAGCACTAAACCTAAGTGCAAGAAGCAGACAAGGAGCACACATGGGTGAAGGAAACGAGCCAAAAAGAAGACTCACTTTTTCAGAGGTGAGTCAGTTTGTCCTTTGTCCTGTCTCTTTCCTTCCATTTGTTTATGCTATTGTCTCTTTCCTTTATGCGTTCGTCCTTCTCCTTCTCTGGTAGTACTTTTGTGAACGATTGTGACAGTGGGCGACAGTGGGCTTTTTATAAGGATGATTTGTCAGAGGTCGGTCGCTTTTTAAAAAAAAGTTGCGCAGGCCGCGTGTAGGAACGCGTGTATGTCTACGTGTATCTTATCTGCACAATCGTTCACGTGCATATACACGCGTTTTTGGACGGGTGCATACATGCGACTGTGTTTCACCCATGCTTGCTATGCAGGTTCTTCAGAGCGATGATCCCATCTGCATATGGCTTGCCTTCACAAAATCGTATGTGCTAGCTTGCATTTGTGCTTTGATGCAATCATGTATATACTTTTATTTTTGCAGATTCTTTATGGATCGAGGTTCTTCATCCGATCCATTTGTGTACGGCACTTGGATGATGGAGATGCTAAATCATTTTGGGCGCCATCTTGGTCCAGTTGAGCTTACAGAGTACATGTATGCCCATCCCCCTCCTGGATTGCCTGGTATCTATACCCCGCCCTCGAGTATCCAGGTCACTCCACTGCCGTCTATTCCTGCGAGTCCGACGAGATGGCATGCAGCTTCTCCTCTTCCACGCCCACCGAGGAGACATACCCCGTCCTCCCAGACACACTCATGCACACCCTCCCAGGCACCGTCACGTCACGTCAGGGCTCACAGCCACCATCACGTACTCCCTCACAGCCATAGTCACGTAGACAACCCCCCAGTCGTGACTCCACCCGTAGTACAGAGGAGAGCAAACGCCGCAGTAGGAAGAGTGGGAGTGGAGGATGCGGCAGGTGCTTTGGTGGGGGAGGTAGTAGGGCACGCAGTGAGAGAGGAGATAGAGGAAGAAGAGTTAGAGGAGACAGTGAGGATAAATTGATGAACTTGCTAGTTGGTACAAGGCAAAGGGATGAGGGTGTCATTGATTCCGTTGATGCTGATGTGCATGTGAACTTTTGCCCACCAGCAGCAAGTTCTATTTTTATGTCTGGGGGGCCAGCAGAGTCTGAGAGTAGTACTATACGTCCATGGTCAGGACGCTTGAGACATGAGAGTGTGAGCACTGGGAGTAGTGATGTGGATAAAGAAAAAAAGAAGGTTCAAGGAATTGGCATTATAAGTTATGAGTCGTAAAGTTCAAAAAGTTTGGATGAGGAACTTGGCATACTAGTTTTATGCACAGCAGGTGCAAGGCAGGATAGATATGTGCCTCCACATGCTAGAGTGATAGGTGTTTAGAGTGATCCGCATGCATTGCGAAGATCCCAAAGGGTCAGGTATGACATATCGTGACTTTGCTATGCATTACACATATATAACCTCTTTGGTGAAGCATGTGGAACCTACATGCTATACAGAAGCTATTGGGAAGCATGTATGGGAGAAGGCAATGGATGTTGAGATGGACGCATTGGTCCATAATGAAACTTGGGATTTGGTTGCCTTACCACCACAAGGCAAAAATGTCATTGGTTACAAATGGGTTTATAAGGTGAAATGCAAATCAAATGGTTCCATTGAGAGTGCCATAAAGCGCAGTTGGTAGCTACGGGTTATGCACAAACCCAAGGCTTGGACTATGATGAAACATTTAGTCCAGTTGCAAAGATGGGAACAGTGAGAGTAGTCATTGCTATGGCTGTAGCAAATGGTTGGGAACAGTGAGAGCAGTCATTGCTATGGCTACAGTAAATGGTTGGGAACAGTGAGAGCAGTCATTGCTATGGCTACAGCAAATGGTTGGGAAATGCATCAAATGGATGTGAAAAATGCATTTCTAAATGTGATTTATAAGAGGAAGTTTATATGAGCTAGAAGGATATGTACACCCAAGGTACCCCACTCATGTATGTAAATTAAAGAAAGCATTATATGGTTTGAAGCAAGCACCTCGTGCTTGGAGTGATAAGATAAGCCGATATCTTATCTCCCTTGGATTTTAGGAAGTTTATATGGCACAGCTAGAAGTTTATAAGAGGAAGTTTATATGGCACAGCTAGAAGGATATGTACACCCAAGGTACCCCACTCATGTATATAGATTAAAGAAAGCATTATATGGTTTAAAGCAAGCACCTCGTGCTTGGAGTGATAAGATAAGCCGATATCTTATCTCCCTTGGATTTTAGGTTTCTTCAGCAGATTCTTCACTCTATGTGAAGAAAATAAATCATGGGATTTTCTAGCTTGTCATCTATGTAGATGACTTGATTGTCACAGGAGATCATACTATAGATGTTATGCATGTCAAGAAGTGGGCAGTTTGATATGAAAGACTTGGGTGAATTGAGATATTTTCTTGGGATTGAAGTGATCAAAGACCATGCAAGGACATGGTTAGTGTAACACCAATATGCATTGGATATGTTGGCAAAATATGGGATGACAAGGTGTAAGCCAATGAGTACACCTTTGGAGCAGAATGTGAAGCTGCAGAGGCTGATTTTGGTGAAGAGTTGGATGATCCATCTATGTATAGAAAGATGGTTGGCAGTCTTATTTACATGACTATCACTCGACTGGATCTCAGTTATGTTGTGGGGCTAGTAAGCCAATTTATGCAAAGTCCCAGAAAACCTCATTTGGATGCAGTGAGACGCATTATGCATGTAAAGACCACTTCACATTATGGTCTTCTTTATAAGCATGGTAAAGGCTTGGATGTACATGATGGCTACACATACGCAGATTGAGCAGGTAGCTCGTATGATAGGAGGTCTACTAGTGGTTATGCCTTTACATTTGGAAGTGCAGTGGTGAGTTGGAGCAGCAAGAAGAAGCCTACTGCTTTATCTAGTACAGAGGCTGAATACAAGGGTGTAACCATTGCTACATGTGAAGGAGTATGGTTAAAGAGTCTCTTGGCTGATTTGGGTGAGCCTACGATGGCAAGGTTGTCATTCATTGTGACAACATGAGCAGCATACAGTTGGCCAAGAATCCAGTTTTTCATGCACGGACCAAACACAGAGGTCCACTATCATTTTGTTAGAGAAAAAGTAGATGGTAGAGTGGATTTGCAGTATGAGCAGGTGGCCGACATCTTTACAAAGCCACTTAGCAGGGAGAAGTTTGAGTACTTCCGTACTATGTTGGGATTACATGGGATAAGCTTGAGGGGGAGTGTTGAGAGCTTTGATAGCCCAGGCTCATCTACATCTTCATCTATGGCAGTACATCATGAGCTTAAGAGGGGCTGCTGAGATTTAAGCTCGATGTCAGCTTATGCCAGTTGCACTATGTGCTGGCATGTTAGGTAGTAACATGTGTGAGACATAAATGACCGCGTCTAGCTAGTCTAACAGAAGGGGCGTCGTGACACTCCTTAAGAATCTCGGTCCTAATGTCCCAGGATCTGTGGTACACAAATTTTATCATTATAGAATAGTAAACCATTCCGAATCATCCACTGGGCCTCCTGCAAGCAGGCTGCTCAGTCATTGAGTCTTGGTCAATCAATGAGCTCTCGTCCTCGATCTTCTGCCAAAATGGACCAAAATAACTATCAATCCTGCAAAGCCCTCTCAATGACTTACACCACATCTCGTGAGATAACCACTTGCCTAGTTTGTGGATTGTAACATTTATATGCCGTGTGATCCTGTGCATACCCAACAAAACTGTAATTTTTTGCCTTAGGATCCAACTTCTTCCTTCTCTCATCTGGCACATGCACATAAGCTATGCTACCAGACACTTTGAGGTGTCCAATGTCTAGCCTAAAACTTGTAAGATGCATCTCTGGCGTACTTCCATGTATGGCAGCTGTGGGTGTCTTATTAAGTACATACACCGCTCTGGCACATGCATCTGCCCAATAATAGTCTGGCATGCTCTTTTCATTGAGCATTGCCCTAGCCACATCACCAATGACTATTTTTCCTCTCAGAGCAACACCATTTTGCTGAGGTGTGTACCTACAAGTTAGCTGCCTTCTTATGCTATTCACCACCTCCATCTGTCCTCAAACATTTTATCAAAGAGCCATATTGTTTCTCTGCAGGCAAAAGCTTTGAAGTCCATAAACTTTCCCAACACTTCACTCTTCTCCCTGAGAAAGTAAATCCAAGTCATTTTGCTAAAATCATCAATGAATGTCACATAATACAAGCTGCTACTCATGTTGCCTTCTTTAGGAAATGGCAACCTTGCCCATCCCTGTGTGAAGCTAAGAGATATCTACCACTTACATCTTTGTAATCGGGCATTCTAGCATCTATGAATAAAGCAATACAGCAGCAATGGCGCTCTCTCTCTCTTGTGATTCATATCATTTCTGTGTGCATGTCCTTTTAAATTCTGTTGAAGGCTTTTGCCTTCAATACTTTAGCGACCACGAGGTTCTTGCTCACACATCTTTGCCTAATGAAGAATATGGCGGCGTGGTCCATGTGCTTTTGATACTGAATAGCCACAACAGTTTCCTATCCAAAGGATAGCTGGTGGCATCGCTGAATGATGGCTGTGGGTGGATCATTGAGACGGGTGGGGGCATGCTTCAAGCTTGATGGGTTCTCCTATTCCCTGCATAGCAGCGTCACACCATGTGGACCTCAACAAGACAGAATTTTAATGTGGAGGACCATCTTTGGTGGCTGTAATGGTCTCTCATACCCGGAAGGTCTGGGCATCCTGACCCGTCGGAACGAAGGGGCGGGCCAATTCGGAGATGGCGAGAGTCAAACAGGATTGTCGGATCCCTTACTTGTTAAATCACCATAATTGGACCGAGAGACGAAGTAGAAGCGGATCATAGTAGATAGTTTGTGCAATCACCCTAGCAGTTTGTGCTAAACTGGTTCACCGGAGCCTGTTGACACCATTGCATGGGCCAATGATGATGTGCTGCTACTTGTCTACACTAGATCCAGGCTCCTGACCATAGAACTCTCACAAAGACACATGAGACTCTATATGACTAATGACTAACTTTGGCCACCTTTTTATAGGCTCTTGGCCGGTCATCGGGCGTCCACACTTGGGTGTCCGCCCATCTATACTTGGGTGCCCGCTCATTAGTCTATCCCTAACTCAGCTCGTTAATCAGCCTGTCTAGCTCCAAGCTTCCCCAACCTCGAAGCTAGTCTTGTGTGCGTGTAGCACATGGTAGATACACACTGTGCACATGACATACTCCCCTTTCTCTAAGAGCTCACTCCTAAGCTCACTAAAAAGCCAGGGTAATCTCTCTGAAGAGTAGTTAATGTCTCCCATGTAGCGTCCTCCTCAACACGATCCTTCCACTTGATCTTGTATTCCGTGATAAGCGTATTATGCAATCTTATTTCACGAAATCCAAGAATCGTTTCAAGTTAGTGTGGAAAAAATGTCATGTCCTCATCGACATCTATGATTTCTTCAGGAGTAACTAACTGGTCTATTCCACCCAATACTTAAGTCTACTGACATGAAATACAGAATGAACTTTCACATGAGAAGGCAAATCTAATTCATATGCAACTGAACCAATCCATCGTGTAATACAAAATGGTCCACAGTATCTAGGGGATAATTTCAGAGATCGACTTATCCGTAAAGTCTCGGAATCTTTCGGAACTCGCAAATACACCATCATACCTTCGAAGAACTCTCTGGGTGAACGATGTCTATTATAGAATAAAATCTGTCTCAGTCTTGAGCACTTCTAATAGATTCCTTCGCAACTTGTAACATTTCTTGCATATCTTGCAAAAAATTACGTGCTACATCATGTTGAAGTCCTGAGAATCCCACTATAACAGGTGATCTAGCTTGAAAACTATACATAAGCATGAAAGGACTAAATTCTGTACTCGTATGCTTAGTAATGTTATATGCAAATTCTAGCATAAGAAGATAATCCTCCCATGAACTCTGCCTTTTGGATACATATGCGCGAAGCATATCCTCCAAAATCTGATTCATGCTTTCAGTCTGGCCATCAGATTGAGGATGATCTGAGGAACTCAAATTCAAAGTTGCTTCCAACTTCTCAAAAAGAAGTTTCCAAAAATCACTCGTAAACTTAGAGACCCTATCACTGACTATGTCCTACGGTAACCTGTATAGTCTAAACAATTGCTCAATAGATTGCCTTGCTAATTGCGTAGCTGTAATGGTCTTCCGGGTTGGTAAAAATCTAGCCATTTTTGTCAAGCAATCTACCACAACCCAAATAGAATCGTGGCCTTGTGGACATTAGCTAGGGTTAGCTGTGTGTGGACACAACATATGTAGTGTGTTGTAGCTTATGGATTATGGCTTTGTGTATTGTGTGAGATGGAGCATGGCTTCCCTCTATGGTTAGGGTTTGCATAATACATTAGGGTTTTCTCCTGTGTGTGTGTCTCCTCTCCCTCTACCTGTTTTTCATCTCAGGACTAACCTTAAGGGTTAAGGTTAGGGTCAGGCATCCAAGGGTCACACATGGGAAATGGAGAGTCAAGAGTCACTTGAGGGCCCTGTTGGATATATCACCCAAATCCATTCAAAGGTTGAAAGGGGCTATATAACCTTGATTACTTTACTCAAGACACATCCTCAAAAGGGCGCCTACTTCAAATATAGCCTAGAGGGAATATTGCTCATTTATGGCATACCCACATGGGGGAGATGGCATACCCACATGGGGGAGATGGCCTCTTATGCTTGTAAGACATCATAGGTGATGTCATGTGGTCATGTACTACTTGCCTATATAAGAGGCTCTTGCTAATGAAGAATGTAACTTGTGTGTTTCCATGATTATGCCTAAGTCATGTCTCATTAGTATCTCCTAATCCACTCTTAATCATGTTTATAATCATGACCTAACCATGACTATAACCATGTTTGATCCTCCTTAGATTTGCTAATCTACTCTTAATACCAACATTTGGTATCAGAGCTACGTTAATACAACCTCATCCCCCTCATCATTAGTGTTTAATTAGCTTAATCATAAGCTTATCCCTTCCTATTTCATAGCCTGAAATATAGGGTTGCCTTGGAGCATCCACAGCTCACACTCGCCTCCACGAATTCGTACGGGATTCAAGCTATGCATTCTCAACATCATAAAGAAGCTGCAGCTTGGTGGAATTAGGCGGATCTTGCGCAAAGACGCCAGCATTGCAGACGAAACCGGCGCCAATTTTTTTGGGGGAAATCAGTCCACCGATTGAATCAGTGCAAGATTCACTAATTTGCCTTGGCTTTGGGGGTTTTCAATAGCTGCAAACACGCTTGTGCAGTCATTTTCTTGAATGGTTTAGTGGTTTGGTGGCTTCAAGTCTGACATAATCTCAGAAAGCTCATTTGATAACAGTTAAAGTATGAATGATTTACTCACTTAATCACTAGTAATTAGTGCTTAATCTGGCCTCAAGTCATTACTATTGAAGGTGCTAAAGGCATTTGGTGTTTAGACTTAGGCTTCTATCTCATTCAAGGACATCTAGTGACACAATTTTTCAGAAATTGTTGAGCTTCATGTATGTGGTGATATTTCTATATGTTGATGATGTTGTAATTTACATCATTGTTTAATCACAATGACTGAACCATCTGATGCTGAATCATCAAATATTCAACATTTGAGGCCTAAGAAGAAAAGCAGAAAGCCGAGGAGACGGGTAAGAAACAATGTCTACAACTCAAGAGCAAACAATGTTTTAGGAGGGCATGATTGGTCTAAATTTTTCATAAATAACCTTCATCTATTTGGTGAAGGTATCTAATCTTGTAAAAGCATTAGACACTGCCCTTGAGGGATACTCAAGTGGTAAGACCTTGCTTTATCATCATGTCTACATCCTCATTTCATGTTGATAAGTTTAATGGGGTAGGCTTTCATACCTGGCAAGTTAGAGTAAGATTTATTCTCATGAAGAAAGGTCTATGGGGAGTTGCTAGTGGAAAGGAGAAAAAACCTACCACTAGAGATGGTGAACAAGGATGGTTACCTAGGGATGAGAAAGCTTTTGCCATAATTGCATTAGGTCTAAGTGACAACTACATACATCATATCTCTAATGCAAACAACTCAGCTGAAGCATGGGAAATCTTAGAGAAATTATTTGGGGCAAAAGGGAAGCATTCCAAGATAGGGCTGAAAATCCAATTCTTTAAACTTGAAAAGAAAGCTTCTGAGTCTTTACCTACTCATCTTAATTATATGAAAAGCCTAATGTCACAACTTGCAACAATAGGAGCACCAATAGATGAGGAAGATGCCATTGCAGTTTTATTGAAAAGCATGCCTTATGATGAATATGGGCACTTAGTGTCAACTCTCATGAATCTTCCGGATCCTACTTTAGAAGCCATTGAAGCTGCACTCCTTGAGGAGTACAAGAAGAAGCAAGAGAATATAGGGATAATGGAAGGGGCATACTTCTCCAACAACAAGTCACACTTCAAGAAGAAGAACTTCATCGACACAAAAGGAAAGAAGAAGACTTGTGGATTCTGCGGCAAGGACAATCATATTGAAGAAAATTGTTTCTTCAAACAAAAGGCACAAAAGGCATTTCTCGCAAGTCAAGACAAAGAAGAGCTGCAAGAAGAGGCCTCCGAAGAGGCCAATTTTATCGAAGAAGAATGGGCCTTTTGAGTAAAATCAAGGGATAGCCCATACCATGTTTAAAAACCTCTCCATCCTAAACATAACTATCTCATTGTAAGCTTTACTATGGTATTCTAGCATCATCCATCATTGCTAGCATTGTAAACCTAACTGGAATAAGACCTACGGGCACCAGCATGGTCATCATAACTAGTTCTTGTATGTTGTAACTAGAACCTAGAATTGCCATCATAAAGGTAGCATTGTCATGGATTTGGTTGAAGGAGGGTTTGTTGGATATATCACCCAAATCCATTCAAAGGTTGAAAGGGGCTATATAACCTTGATTACTTTACTCAAGACACATCCTCAAAAGGGCGCCTACTTCAAATATAGCCTAGAGGGAATATTGCTCATTTATGGCATACCCACATGGGGGAGATGGCATACCCACATGGGGGAGATGGCCTCTTATGCTTGTAAGACATCATAGGTGATGTCATGTGGTCATGTACTACTTGCCTATATAAGAGGCTCTTGCTAATGAAGAATGTAACTTGTGTGTTTCCATGATTATGCCTAAGTCATGTCTCATTAGTATCTCCTAATCCACTCTTAATCATGTTTATAATCATGACCTAACCATGACTATAACCATGTTTGATCCTCCTTAGATTTGCTAATCTACTCTTAATACCAACAGGCCCTCCTATATAATAGGGACATGGGTCACACTCAAGGGAGGCTTGGAGGCTTGGGGGGCTTGGAGGCTTAGGCTATGGTCTCTTGTGAAGAGGATCATATCTACTCACCTACCATTTCACACCCCACATTAGGCTTGTGAGCATGGGAGCATGGGAACAAGCTCTAGTGGAGCATGGGTTAGGACTAACCTTAAGGGTTAAGGTTAGGGTCAGGCATCCAAGGGTCACACATGGGAAATGGAGAGTCAAGAGTCACTTGTTGAGGACTCTCCTATATAATAGGAGACATGGAGCATACTCAAGGGAGGCTTGGGGGGCTTGGAGGCTTAGGCTATGGTCTCTTGTGAAGAGGATCATATCATTTCACCTACCATTTCACACTATAGCTACTCATATCTACTCACCTACCATTTCACACTATAGCTACATGCTATTGGATTGGAGTTATACCTCTTGATGGTATAGGACATCAAGGTATGATGTATTTCATTATTATTCATGTTTTCAATCTTTGGGCTTGTTGGGGGTGGTCGGGTGGATGAGTTTATACCTGATTTATGCATGTTTATGCATAACAATTATCTAGAGAGATCTTAGGGTTTTAACAGAAGGTTTGGGAAACAACTATGGAAGTTAAAGCATATTTGGCAAGGTTGGAGGCTATCAAGGAGGAATAAGGAGTTTGCTAATGGAGTTGACGGAACCCTTTGAGGTAGTAGCAATCTTTGTCATCATTTCCTCCCTTCTCACAAAAGGAGCAGTACCTCCTCTTGGGGCATTCTTGGACGGTGTGTGAAGAGACTAGCATAAAGCGCACCACATGCCCTTCTTGGCCTCTTCAATTATTCAATCTCCCTCTTGAGCTAAAGGAGGGTCGAGGGTTTCTGGCTTACCTTGAGAGTCTCCAGCACCTGATTTAGGTGATCCATTGGGTCATCCAATTACATCACTGTTGGACGGATAGAGTTGACATCCCCCTCAAACATAAGTCGCACATTCTCAAGTTGAGCAGTGAGCTCTTGAAATTCCAATAGTATGGTTTGTGTGGACCGACTCTTTTGGATCTTCTATTAGGTGGACCTTTGTAAGGTGTGTGTTACCCACCACTGATGCACCATGAAGTCACCAAGGTAAGTCAGAAGATGGGCCACCACATTGTGGTCCAAGTCATTAGTTATGACACTCTCTCCAATAGCATCAGTTGCAACTTCCCTAGCTCATGGAGGATGAGGTCCTCGTAGTTGCTAGGTTGGAAGCTGCGAAGAAAAGTGTCCTTCAAAGTGGTTCAATTAGCAAAGTGGTCAGCTAGCAATTGGTTGAACCATTTATCTGTGGACAGAAAGAGTACCAAAGAAGGCATCCTCCCCCTCAAGGCCTTGACTCTTGCAGATCAAAATGAACCTTTGGATGTGGTCATCCACATCCTCAGTGGATGCTCCTTTAAATGTGGGAAGCTTAACGTTGACTTGACCCAGCATTGTGGGAAGGGGTTCTACACTAGGAGGAATGATTGGAGCAAGAACATTGGCTTGGCCTCCAACATTATTGCAGAGGGTGGGGTTATCAAGATTGGCTACCATTGGAAGAGGTGGAAGGGGTTCCCTTGGTTGTATATAGTTGAACACAATATAATTTTAGCTAGGTAAGGGCCTATGGCCTAGGGCCTAGGGCCTGTTGGCTTCCTAGCCTGGCCCCTTAAGCTAGCCGACAGCCTACCCAACCCCTTCTATGGGCTAGTGGGAAACACATAGAGCCTTTGTTGGACCCTTGGGATGGCACAAGGCCTGCCCCTTGCCCATTCAAGGAATGGAACATCCCCTTCTTGGGGTAGCCCCCTAAGGACTGGCCATGTCCTACATGTAAACTACATGCAATTCCTATAGACTCCTGGTGTCCAGTTTTAAATCCAACACTTAGATCATCTAACATTATTCCAAAGGGAGACTCACAATACAGACTGGCATTGCTTCATGTGCTAGACATTGCACACTTGACCTTGGATACGTAGAGTGGAACCCTAGCTGACTCGTTTCGAATTGAGCTCACATGGGACCAGTTTCCACTCCAGGTCTTACACCTCCTTGTTTAGATATGTCTATGTGGAATCCAAGTGTGGGATACATGTGACATCCCCTTCTGCTTGTGAGATCCCTCTGCCCCCTGACAGCGGAAGCAGCCCCCTCATGCGCGGGGCAGGGTTTCTCACTCGGGGCCTCGCCCACGAATGTCCGGGCACGAGACTAGGCTCGTGGTCACTCCGAAAACCGAAATCGGGAAAATTTCCCATGCCCAGAAAGCGGGGACGATTCCACCTTTTTTGAATTTTCATAACAAATTTTTTTTTTAATAAAACAAGATTAGTTCTAAACTATCCTTCACCTGAATAAACCATATACAAGGAAACTATCGCTGATATAATTTGATCATTTGAGTAATTTCAATGCTTTTTTCCTAATCAAGATCAGGCAGCACAGCCGTTGATCCACTCAATTGAGAAATTTATCAGGGAATCCTAGCTACTCGAATCCTAGCGTAATCCTAAGATTTTTCAGTTTGATTATTAAAACTCCACTGATTCTAACCTAACCCCATCCGGCCCATGGGTTAGCCACCACCCTGCCACCACCACTGGAATCGATAGATCCAAACAAGTACTCACCCACCCATAATTGAATTGCCTTTCCTAACTTTAGCTTTAGAAAACAGATACGCACACACTCCTCTTTAAAACTTTAATATAAAAATAATCCATTGACAAAACAGATATGATCACAGATTTCATAATTCAAAATTTCCATTCAATCCCTTGTTTCACAAAAACAATACCAATCGGGACTCTCCGTTGGGACCAGCTAGTCAGCAACGAGATCCAGTAAACAGATTACAATAATCATTTCGTTCAACATACATATATATAGCACTGCGAGCCCATGCATCGCCTGGTCAGAACCCTCCAGGATCCTCCTTAGGTGTCCTGGCACTTCACTCAGGGACCGCTTCGTCGGCCCTCGCCCACCATCGTACCGAAAGCACACCATTTTTCACCATACCCAAGCTGGTCAAGACCTGGTGTAAGATTCCTCCCCAACCTTCGAGGTATACAGGAGTAAGAATCTCCCTTTCTGATCTTATAATTATTCCCTCTCTAAAATACAAGAAAGTTTCTGTTTAAAAAAGGAAAACCCTTTTCCTAGAATACTTCTCAGGAGTCACGCCTATTTTAAGGATTCAGAACAATGAGTTCAGAAGTGAAAATCGGTGTTTTGGATACCAAGGTTTTGGTTTTCATTCGAGTACGGCCCAAAAGAAGTTCTTTATCTATTGGGGAGTTTAAGAAGTTATCCCCCAGATATTGTGAGCCTTATATCTGAATTCAATGAAAGTAGGTGACTTAGCCTACAAACTTCTTTTATCTCTTCATCTCAAAATTCTTAATGCCTTCTATAGAAAAATGTGTCAAACCCAAATCATGGAAAGACGGTAAAACTTCAGTGGTGGCAAGTTACCGTTGGCTTCTAAGTTACGCTAGCTCCTTCCTTTATATAAGTCGTAACTTTTACTTGTCGCTCACAGTAATCTTACTTCCATCGATCTCCTTTCTTTCTTAATCTCCTTCATGGCTTGGCAACAAGAACTAGTTTTATCCATAATGATTCCTCACCTTCAAGACGCAAGTGAATCTGTGAAGAAGGATTTTATAGAGCAGTATGAGCGCTCACTTTTCCCTCACTTGGGAACTTCTGTAGCGCAAACCAAATGGCGGACCTATCAAAACATAACTAGGGTAACACCCTGGGGTCAGCAGCACTTTCGTAACAATGCCCGCTTGGCCATGGTTATTGAAGCTTTGGGTTTGGGTCCCCGATACTACTGCGTCATGAGATCAAGGCATCCTGGGTTTTCTGAGCGGGTCTTCTTACTGGCGTGTTTTCTTCCTCATGAGAAGATATGCCTTTACCCCGTTTTTGGCTTGCCTCTCAGAGGTCCTTTTGTTAGAACACCTCATACCACTGAGATAGGCGTAGCAATAACCCACAGAATCATTCCCATAGATGAGTTACCTTATACTTGTGCAGCTTGTGAGGATTGCTTTTGTGACCATATGATGGACGGGCTTATGGAAGTGTAAAGAGTTCCTCTATCTTTACTGTATAAGTTCCGAGAATGAATAAAGTTTAAATCTTGTTCGTATTTTGAATCTTGCTCTCTTTAAGACTTATCTTGGTGGTTAATCTTGATTAAATTTTTTTTTCTAAGTCTCATATTCGTGAATCTTGCGAAATTATCACAAGTTGCGAGATGAGGACATCTCGCGTTTTTTAAGTGGGGTAGAATGTAAGATTCCTCCCCCAACCCATTTTTGATGTCTAGTATCTTCCCCTGTAATCAACCCTCTTCAGAAATATAAAGACCCTGTTGCTAACTATTTTAGCCTAGAGAGAGAAAAATTATTCTAGAGAGAGAATATTCAGATTTTGAATATTTTTGGATAGGAAAATATCTCTTATAATTCAGATGAGTTCCCCTGAAACAGAAATTCAAAAAGAATTTTCCAATGTGCAATTGGAATTAATTGGAAATAGGTATAAAGAACCTTAGTCTAAGGGTCTAGATTTTCAGAAATCTTTAGACTATGGTCCAATTAAGGTTCCTATGGACCAATAGCATCAATCCATGTGTAGGGAGGAGATAAATCCAACTTGTAAAAAGAAAATACCCAAAAATGAGTAAATGCTCACATGAGGTGAAGAGTTGAAAATGTACAAGGATTATTAGTAAAAAACTATGAGCAATATTAAAAATATGACATATGTAAGGAAGGGGAATTCTTTAAAGGAGGTGCATATTTCACATAAGATGAAGAGTTGAAAATGTACAAGGATTATTAGTAAAAAACTATGAGCAATATTAAAAATATGACATATGTAAAGAAGGGGAATTCTTTAAAGGAGGTGCATATTTCACATAAGATGAAGAGTTGAAAATGTACAAGGATTATTAGTAAAAAACTATGAGCAATATTAAAAATATGACATATGTAAGGAAGGGGAATTCTTTAAAGGAGGTGCATATTTCACATAAGATAAAGAGTTGAAAATGTACAAGGATTATTAGTAAAAAAACTATGAGCAATATTAAAATGATTCCATTATGACACATATGTAAGGAAGAAGAGTTCTTTAAAGGAGGTGCATATTTCACATGCTTGAATGAGTTTTAAACTCATAAAAATTGAGATATTTCATCTCTCCTCTCTCCTCATTCAAGTCTAGTTCCAAAAAGTTAGCTTAACTGACCTAAAAATGGTCAAATATTGACCAAACTGATTTAGAAAATTCTAGAATCAGTTTGTTTGGTTAGGAGCTCAATTTTTCCTATAAATAGAAGCCTCCCCCTTGTTGAAAAAGATATAGTGTTTATGCATCGTTACTCTACTCCACCTAAGCCAAGAACTGTGAATTCATTTAATAATTCACTAGTTTTTGGAGCTTCCCTCTTTCTTCAATCCCTATTAGTGGCTCCATCAACATACTTAACCAATTGATTGGTTGGGGGCCTCTACCGTGAACAAAGAATCAAGCAAGTTGTAAGGTAATTAGTGAATATTCATCTTTCTATAATTTCTCAATGTTTCTCTCTTCTCAACCCCTCTCAAGCTTGAGAAGTTTAATTGGTATGATTTTTTTTTAAATGCTATTGAAGTTTGAATAGTAGTGAAGAGTTACATAATTTAATAAATGCTATTGAAGTTAATTTTTATTTATGTTTAAATTCTAATGATTCTTATGTAAATTCTCTCTCTCACTCAAGAAATGGTCATAATCATGACCCATTCTCAATCCAAATCAAGCTTTTCATAAAGCTTTTCCTTAACCCAAGATTAAGTTATGCTTGAGGCCAAATTAATGGCTTTTTCTTATGCTTTTAGTTTATGTATATTGATGATTCAATCCATTATGGATTGAGGATCCAATTAGAGAATCATTTTAATTATTTCCTTAATGATAAGCTTTATCCCTTAAGAAAATTGAGATTTATCAGTCATAGCAGCGGAGCTATGGCAAAATTTTTATAAAAATTATGCATAAAAAAATTTTCATTCAAAGCATAAAAAGAGGACTTCCTACCATATTCTAGGAATCATCATCCTTGATTAATTGAAAGAATTTCATTATAATCATGGAGAAATTGAATTTTAATATTATGCATAAAGGATAAATTTTTATATCAAAAGTGTTATTTTTACCATTTTTATTTTCATGCATAGAAGTATGCATAATGGATAAATTTTTATATCAAAAGTGTTACTTTTATCATTTTTACTTTCATGCATAGAAGTATGCATAAAGGATAAATTTTTATATCAAAAGTGTTACTTTTATCATATTGGATTTCATGCATATAGGTATGCATAAAAGATATTCTTTTTATACTAAAAGTATGATTTTTCTCATAAATGGATTTTATGCTTAAGTTAGATGCATAAGAGAAATTCTTTTATTCTAAAAGTATAATTCCCTACCAAATTGAAATCATGCATAAGAAGATGCATAAAAGATTGATTTTAAATTCGAAAGTGTTAGTCTCCTTAAATGGAATTTATGTATAAATAAATGTGTAGAGAAATCTTATATCAAATAAAAGAATTCTCTTTTTTTTTTTTTTTTAAAGATATGAAATGTGATAAGATGTGATAAGAGGTGTATGAGATGTGATTAGAATTGATAAGATGCGTATGGAAAGTGATAGGATGTGATAAGAGGTGATAAGATGCTTATGAAATAAGTTAGGATGTGATAAGATGAATTAAGATGTGTATGGGGGGATGAGGTAAGAAGTGTATGTGATAGGATAAGATGTATATGGGTTGTGATAGGGCGAGAATGGATGTGATGTAAAAGATTAGATGTGAAGGTATATGGGGTTATATAAATGGGAATGTGAAAATGGATGTATGTATGTGGATGTGTGGATATGGAGATGGGAGTGTGGATGTATGAACATGAAAATGGATATATGCATGAAGATGTATATGCATAGATGTAAATGTGGATGTAGATGTGGATGTATAGATGTGAATGGATGTGGATGTATAGATGTGAATGGAAATGTGGATGTGGATGTATGTGAATGTGGATGTAGATGTGGATGTATAGATGTGAATGTGGAATGTGGATGTGGATGTATGTATGTATGTGGATGTAGATGTGGATGTATAGATGTGAATGGGAATGGGGATGTGGATGTATGTGAATGTGAATGTAGATGTGGATGTATGTGAATGTGAATGTAGATGTGGATGTATAGATGTGAATGGGAATGGGGATGTGGATGTATGTGAATGTGAATGTAGATGTGGATGTATGTGAATGTGAATGTAAATGTGAATGTGGAATGTGGATGTATAGATGTGGATGTATGGGAATGTGGATGTGGATGTATGTGAATGTGAATGTAGATGTGGATGTATAGATGTGAATGTGGAATGTGGATGTGGATGTATGTATGTATGTATGTGGATGTAGATGTGGATGTATGGATGTGTATGTATGAATGTGGATATGGGATGTGGATGTATAAATGAGGATGTGAAAATGGAGGTAAGCATGTAGATGTGGATGCATGTATGTGAATGTGAATGTAGATGTGAATATGGAATGTGGATGTATAGATGTGGATGTATGGGAATGTGGATGTGGATGTATGTGAATGTGAATGTAGATGTGGATGTATAGATGTGAATGTGGAATGTGGATGTGGATGTATGTATGTATGTGGATGTAGATGTGGATGTATGGATGTGTATGTATGAATGTGGATATGGGATGTGGATGTATAAATGAGGATGTGAAAATGGAGGTAAGCATGTAGATGTGGATGCGTGGATGTGAATGTGGATGTGGATGTGGATGTGGATATGGATGTGTATGTATGAATGTGGATATGGGATGTGGATGTATAAATGAGGATGTGAAAATGGAGATAAGCATGTAGATGTGGATGTATGGATGTGAATGTGGATGTGGATGTGGATGTGGATGTATGGATGTGGATATGGATGTGAATATATGATATGTGATGTGAAGGAATCTGAAGTGAAGAGATGGAAAAGGAGGTGATTGGATGAGTACACATATACATGGAATGTGGAATAAGTAATGTGGATTAATGAGGGATAATGTGAAAAAATGAGAGTTAATATAGAAACTGTATTTGTAAACTGTTTGTAAATGCTGTTTGTAAATGGCTGTTTTATGTCAAGAATGCTGGGGAAGCATTTTGACCGTCTTGTGATTAAGGTCGTGGAGACCTAACTGATAAAGTTGCAACTGCTGACGGAGAGTCAATGGAGGACGTCTCGCGTAGCAAGGTCGACCGAGGTCTTGACCAACCTCGGTTCGATTAAAATGGTGAGCTTCCGGTACGGTGGATGAGGGACTAAGGAAGCGGCCTATGAGTGAAGCGCTAGGTCACCTGCGAAGGATCCTAGAGGGTGCTGACCATACGGTGCTCGGGCTCTGGGTCGCCTAGGATACCCACGTGTGCGTCGAGGAAGATATTGGAACAAGGAGTAAGAGTTGTTTTGTGAAACCGGGCATGGATCTGGTTGACTGACCTTGCTGGTCCTCAATGGATGAGTCCATGGCTCTTTTATATGGATCTGTTGGTTGATCTTGCTGATCTTCAACGAGAGTCCATCTTGATAAGTGATTATATTGCCGAGTATTATGGGCTAGGAACTATGGAAACGGCCTCTGAGTGGACAGGTGGTGAGCGTTCTAGTTGCCAATGATGCCATAGATACTCTGATGAAGGAATGATGGGAAATTTGAGGATCAACCGGATAAATTGGAAGATTGTGATCAGTGGTACTATGGTTTCATTAAAGGATTGTTTTAAAGTTAGCTGATGATAAGAAAAAGGCAATTTCATATTGGGTGTGTAAGTGGTGTGCCTAATTTTATGTTGCATGAACTTCCGGCTAGGGGGCCTTGGAACTCTCTTCCTTGGTACCCGGGACAAAACTTAACCAAATTCCAAATTGGATCCCATCACTACAGTGGTTGGGCGGTTGGCTAACCCATGGGATCGGATGGGGTTAGGCTGGACTGATGGATCCGTAAACCGAGACTCAAATTCTGTTATTACGATAGATGAAGTAAGTCCCTGATAGTAATTGTTCTATGGATAGGAATCAACGGCTGTGCCTCTTGATGGGGAAAAAAGCGTTGATCCCAATGATCCAAGTGCAAGTTTCTTCCTTGATCCGACCGAGTATCTTTATAGGTGCAGTTGGATCAGCGTGATCAGTAATGATCTTGACTACGTTAGAGTAAAAAATTATCCTGGTGGAATCACCGTGCTTTCCGGGTAAGGGAAGTTTTTTCCGGGTTCGGTTTTGGAAAAACCGACGGTCTGATAAATCTCAATTTTTCTAAGGGATAAAGCTTATCATTAAGGAAATAATTAAAATGATTCTCTAATTGGATCCTCAATCCATAATGGATTGAATCATCAATATACATAAACTAAAAGCATAAGAAAAAGCCATTAATTTGGCCTCAAGCATAACTTAATCTTGGGTTAAGGAAAAGCTTTATGAAAAGCTTGATTTGGATTGAGAATGGGTCATGAGTATGACCATTTCTTGAGTGAGAGAGAGAATTTACATAAGAATCATTAGAATTTAAACATAAATGAAAATTAACTTCAATAGCATTTATTAAATTATGTAACTCTTCACTACTATTCAAACTTCAATAGCATTTAAAAAAAAATCATACCAATTAAACTTCTCAAGCTTGAGAGGGGTTGAGAAGAGAGAAACATTGAGAAATTATAGAAAGATGAATATTCACTAATTACCTTACAACTTGCTTGATTCTTTGTTCACGGTAGAGGCCCCCAACCAATCAATTGGTTAAGTATGTTGATGGAGCCACTAATAGGGATTGAAGAAAGAGGGAAGCTCCAAAAACTAGTGAATTATTAAATGAATTCACATCTTGGCTTAGGTGGAGTAGAGTAACGATGCATAAACACTATATCTTTTTCAACAAGGGGGAGGCTTCTATTTATAGGAAAAATTGAGCTCCTAACCAAACAAACTGATTCTAGAATTTTCTAAATCAGTTTGGTCAATATTTGACCATTTTTAGGTCAGTTAAGCTAACTTTTTGGAACTAGACTTGAATGAGGAGAGAGGAGAGATGAAATATCTCAATTTTTATGAGTTTAAAACTCATTCAAGCATGTGAAATATGCACCTCCTTTAAAGAACTCTTCTTCCTTACATATGTGTCATAATGGAATCATTTTAATATTGCTCATAGTTTTTTTACTAATAATCCTTGTACATTTTCAACTCTTCATCTTATGTGAAATATGCACTTCCTTTAAAGAATTCCCCTTCCTTACATATGTCATATTTTTAATATTGCTCATAGTTTTTTACTAATAATCCTTGTACATTTTCAACTCTTCATCTTATGTGAAATATGCACCTCCTTTAAAGAATTCCCCTTCTTTACATATGTCATATTTTTAATATTGCTCATAGTTTTTTACTAATAATCCTTGTACATTTTCAACTCTTCATCTTATGTGAAATATGCACCTCCTTTAAAGAATTCCCCTTCCTTACATATGTCATATTTTTAATATTGCTCATAGTTTTTTACTAATAATCCTTGTACATTTTCAACTCTTCACCTCATGTGAGCATTTACTCATTTTTGGGTATTTTCTTTTTACAAGTTGGATTTATCTCCTCCCTACACATGGATTGATGCTATTGGTCCATAGGAACCTTAATTGGACCATAGTCTAAAGATTTCTGAAAATCTAGACCCTTAGACTAAGGTTCTTTATACCTATTTCCAATTAATTCCAATTGCACATTGGAAAATTCTTTTTGAATTTCTGTTTCAGGGGAACTCATCTGAATTATAAGAGATATTTTCCTATCCAAAAATATTCAAAATCTGAATATTCTCTCTCTAGAATAATTTTTCTCTCTCTAGGCTAAAATAGTTAGCAACAGGGTCTTTATATTTCTGAAGAGGGTTGATTACAGGGGAAGATACTAGACATCAAAAAGGGGTTGGGGGAGGAATCTTACATTCTACCCCACTTAAAAAACGCGAGATGTCCTCATCTCGCAACTTGTGATAATTTCGCAAGATTCACGAATATGAGACTTAGAAAAAAAAATTTAATCAAGATTAACCACCAAGATAAGTCTTAAAGAGAGCAAGATTCAAAATACGAACAAGATTTAAACTTTATTCATTCTCGGAACTTATACAGTAAAGATAGAGGAACTCTTTACACTTCCATAAGCCCGTCCATCATATGGTCACAAAAGCAATCCTCACAAGCTGCACAAGTATAAGGTAACTCATCTATGGGAATGATTCTGTGGGTTATTGCTGCGCCTATCTCAGTGGTATGAGGTGTTCTAACAAAAGGACCTCTGAGAGGCAAGCCAAAAACGGGGTAAAGGCATATCTTCTCATGAGGAAGAAAACACGCCAGTAAGAAGACCCGCTCAGAAAACCCAGGATGCCTTGATCTCATCACGCAGTAGTATCGGGGACCCAAACCCAAAGCTTCAATAACCATGGCCAAGCGGGCATTGTTACGAAAGTGCTGCTGACCCCAGGGTGTTACCCTAGTTATGTTTTGATAGGTCCGCCATTTGGTTTACGCTACAGAAGTTCCCAAGTGAGGGAAAAGTGAGCGCTCATACTGCTCTATAAAATCCTTCTTCACAGATTCACTTGCGTCTTGAAGGTGAGGAATCATTATGGATAAAACTAGTTCTTGTTGCCAAGCCATGAAGGAGATTAAGAAAGAAAGGAGATCGATGGAAGTAAGATTACTGTGAGCGACAAGTAAAAGTTACGACTTATATAAAAGAAGGAGCTAGCGTAACTTAGAAGCCAACGGTAACTTGCCACTGAAGTTTTACCGTCTTTCCATGATTTGGGTTTGACACAGTGGCAAGTTACCGTTGGCTTCTAAGTTACGCTAGCTCCTTCCTTTATATAAGTCGTAACTTTTACTTGTCGCTCACAGTAATCTTACTTCCATCGATCTCCTTTCTTTCTTAATCTCCTTCATGGCTTGGCAACAAGAACTAGTTTTATCCATAATGATTCCTCACCTTCAAGACACAAGTGAATCTGTGAAGAAGGATTTTATAGAGCAGTATGAGCGCTCACTTTTCCCTCACTTGGGAACTTCTGTAGCGCAAACCAAAGGGCGGACCTATCAAAACATAACTAGGGTAACACCCTGGGGTCAGCAGCACTTTCGTAACAATGTCCGCTTGGCCATGGTTATTGAAGCTTTGGGTTTGGGTCCCCGATACTACTGCGTCATGAGATCAAGGCATCCTGGGTTTTCTGAGCGGGTCTTCTTACTGGCGTGTTTTCTTCCTCATGAGAAGATATGCCTTTACCCCGTTTTTGGCTTGCCTCTCTCAGAGGTCCTTTTGTTAGAACACCTCATACCACTGAGATAGGCGCAGCAATAACCCACAGAATCATTCCCATAGATGAGTTACCTTATACTTGTGCAGCTTGTGAGGACTGCTTTTGTGACCATATGATGGACGGGCTTATGGAAGTGTAAAGAGTTCCTCTATCTTTACTGTATAAGTTCCGAGAATGAATAAAGTTTAAATCTTGTTCGTATTTTGAATCTTGCTCTCTTTAAGACTTATCTTGGTGGTTAATCTTGATTAAATTTTTTTTTTCTAAGTCTCATATTCGTGAATCTTGCGAAATTATCACAAGTTGCGAGATGAGAACATCTCGCGTTTTTTAAGTGGGGTAGAATGTAAGATTCCTCCCCCAACCCCTTTTTGATGTCTAGTATCTTCCCCTGTAATCAACCCTCTTTAGAAATATAAAGACCCTGTTGCTAACTATTTTAGCCTAGAGAGAGAAAATTTATTCTAGAGAGAGAATATTCAGATTTTGAATATTTTTGGATAGAAAAATATCTCTTATAATTCAGATGAGTTCCCCTGAAACAGAAATTCAAAAAGAATTTTCCAATGTGCAATTGGAATTAATTGGAAATAGGTGTAAAGAACCTTAGTCTAAGGGTCTAGATTTTCAGAAATCTTTAGACTATGGTCCAATTAAGGTTCCTATGGACAAATAGCATCAATCCATGTGTAGGGAGGAGATAAATCCAACTTGTAAAAAGAAAATACCCAAAAATGAGTAAATGCTCACATGAGGTGAAGAGTTGAAAATGTACAAGGATTATTAGTAAAAAACTATGAGCAATATTAAAAATATGACATATGTAAGGAAGGGGAATTCTTTAAAGGAGGTGCATATTTCACATAAGATGAAGAGTTGAAAATGTACAAGGATTATTAGTAAAAAACTATGAGCAATATTAAAAATATGACATATGTAAGGAAGGGGAATTCTTTAAAGGAGGTGCATATTTCACATAAGATGAAGAGTTGAAAATGTACAAGGATTATTAGTAAAAAAAACTATGAGCAATATTAAAATGATTCCATTATGACACATATGTAAGGAAGAGGAGTTCTTTAAAGGAGGTGCATATTTCACATGCTTGAATGAGTTTTAAACTCATAAAAATTGAGATATTTCATCTCTCCTCTCTCCTCATTCAAGTCTAGTTCCAAAAAGTTAGCTTAACTGACCTAAAAATGGTCAAATATTGACCAAACTGATTTAGAAAATTCTAGAATCAGTTTGTTTGGTTAGGAGCTCAATTTTTCCTATAAATAGAAGCCTCCCCCTTGTTGAAAAAGATATAGTGTTTATGCATCGTTACTCTACTCCACCTAAGCCAAGAACTGTGAATTCATTTAATAATTCACTAGTTTTTGGAGCTTCCCTCTTTCTTCAATCCCTATTAGTGGCTCCATCAACATACTTAACCAATTGATTGGTTGGGGGCCTCTACCGTGAACAAAGAATCAAGCAAGTTGTAAGGTAATTAGTGAATATTCATCTTTCTATAATTTCTCAATGTTTCTCTCTTCTCAACCCCTCTCAAGCTTGAGAAGTTTAATTGGTATGGTTTTTTTTTTATGCTATTGAAGTTTGAATAGTAGTGAAGAGTTACATAATGCTATTGAAGTTAATTTTCATTTATGTTTAAATTCTAATGATTTTTTTATGTAATTTCTCTCTCTCACTCAAGAAATGGTCATACTCATGACCCATTCTCAATCCAAATCAAGCTTTTCATAAAGCTTTTCCTTAACCCAAGATTAAGCTATGCTTGAGGCCAAATTAATGGCTTTTTTCTATGCTTTTAGTTTATGTATATTGATGATTCAATCCATTATGGATGAATGATCCAATTAGAGATCATTTTAATTATTTCCTTAATGATAAGCTTTATCCCTTAGAAAAATTGAGATTTATCAGTCATAGCAGCGGAGCTATGGCAAAATTTTTATAAAAATTATGCATAAAATAATTTCATTCAAAGCATAAAAAGAGGACTGCCTACCATATTCTAGGAATTATCATCCTAGATTAATTGAAAGATATTCATTGTAATCATAGAGAAATTGATTTTTATATTATGCATAATTGATTTTCATGCATAGAAGTATGCATAAAGGATAAATTTTTATAGCAAAAGTGTTATTTTTATCATTTTTATTTTCATGCATAGAAGTATGTATAAAGGATAAATTTTTCTATCAAAAGTGTTACTTTTATCATTTTTAATTAGAAGCATGCATAAAGAAAAAAAAAATTTATATCAAAAGTGTTACTTTTATCATTTTTAATTTTCATGCATAGAAGTATGCATAAAGGAAAATTTTTTTATATCAAAAGTGTTATTTTTATCATATTGGATTTCATGCATAGAGGTATGCATAAAAGTTGATTATTTTATTATAAAAGTGTGACTTTTATCATAATTGAATTTCATGCATAGAGGTATGCATAAAAGTTGATTATTTTATTGTAAGAGTGTTACTCTTATCATATTAGATTTCATGCATATAGGTATGCATAAAAGATATTCTTTTTATACTAAAAGTGTGATTTTTCATCATAAATGGATTTTATGCATAAGAGAAATTTTTTTATTCTAAAAGTGTAATTCCTACCAAATTGAATTTATGCATAAGAAGATGCATAAAAGATTGAATTTTTAATTCAAAAGTGTCATTCTCATCTAAATTGAATTTATGTATAGAAAAATGCATAAAAGATTGAAATTTAATTCAAAAGTGTCATTTTCATTTAAAATGAATTTATGCATAGGAAGATGCATAAAAGATTGATTTTTACTTCGAAAGTATTAATCTCCTTAAGTAGAATTTATGCATAAATAAATGTGTAAAGAAATCTTATATCAAATGTAAGAAATCTCTTGTATTCTATAAATAGATAAGAGATGTGATAGGATGTGATAAGAGGTGTGATAAGAGGTGATAAGATTCTTATGAAATAAGTTACGAGGTGATAAGATGAATTAAAATGTGTATGGAGGGATGAGGTAAGAAGTGTATGTGATAAGATAAGATGTATATGGGTTGTGATAGGGCGAGAATGGATGTGATGTCAAAGATTAGATGTGAAGGTATATGGGGTTATATAAATGGGAATGTAGAAATGGATGTATGTATGTGGATGTGTGAATGTAGATGTAGATGTGGATGTAGGAACGTGAAAATGGATATATACATGAAGATGTATATGCATAGATGTGAATGTGGATGTAGATGTGGATGTATAGATGTGAATGGGAATGTGGATGTGGATGTATGTGAATGTGGATGTATGTGTATGTGGATGTGGATGTATGTGAATGTGGATGTAGATGTGGATGTATAGATGTGAATGTGGAATGTGGATGTGGATGTATGTATGTATGTGGATGTAGATGTGGATGTATAGATGTGAATGGGAATGGGGATGTGGATGTATGTGAATGTGAATGTAGATGTGGAAGTATGTGAATGTGAATGGATGTGGATGAGTTCTATATAAGGGATATTTATCCTAGTGTTCTGTTGGGTTGACCAGAATATAAGGAACCCCAGAATAAAATTGGATCTTTAGAAAAAGAGCTGTCCTCTACCTTGCGAGATGAGGACATCTCGCACTTTTTAAGTGGGGTAGAATCTAAGATTCTTCCCCAACCTTCGAGGTATACAGGAGTAAGAATCTCCCTTTCTGATCTTATAATTATTCCCTCTCTAAAATAAAAGAAAGTTTCTGTTTAAAAAAGGAAAACCCTTTTCCTAGAATACTTCTCAGGAGTCACGCCTATTTTAAGGATTCAGAACAATGAGTTCAGAAGTGAAAATCGGTGTTTTGGATACCAAGGTTTTGGTTTTCATTCGAGTACGGCCCAAAAGAAGTTCTTTATCTATTGGGGAGTTTAAGAAGTTATCCCCCAGATATTGTGAGCCTTATATCTGAATTCAATGAAAGTAGGTGACTTAGCCTACAAACTTCTTTTATCTCTTCATCTCAAAATTCTTAATGCCTTCTATAGAAAAATGTGTCAAACCCAAATCATGGAAAGACGGTAAAACTTCAGTGGCAAGTTACCATTGGCTTCTAAGTTACGCTAGCTCCTTCCTTTATATAAGTCGTAACTTTTACTTGTCGCTCACAGTAATCTTACTTCCATCGATCTCCTTTCTTTCTTAATCTCCTTCATGGCTTGGCAACAAGAACTAGTTTTATCCATAATGATTCCTCACCTTCAAGACGCAAGTGAATCTGTGAAGAAGGATTTTATAGAGCAGTATGAGCGCTCACTTTTGCCTCACTTGGGAACTTCTGTAGCGCAAACCAAATGGCGGACCTATCAAAACATAACTAGGGTAACACCCTGGGGTCAGCAGCACTTTCGTAACAATGCCCGCTTGGCCATGGTTATTGAAGCTTTGGGTTTGGGTCCCCGATACTACTGCGTCATGAGATCAAGGCATCCTGGGTTTTCTGAGCGGGTCTTCTTACTGGCGTGTTTTCTTCCTCATGAGAAGATATGCCTTTACCCCGTTTTTGGCTTGCCTCTCAGAGGTCCTTTTGTTAGAACACCTCATACCACTGAGATAGGCGCAGCAATAACCCACAGAATCATTCCCATAGATGAGTTACCTTATACTTGTGCAGCTTGTGAGGATTGCTTTTGTGACCATATGATGGACGGGCTTATGGAAGTGTAAAGAGTTCCTCTATCTTTACTGTATAAGTTCCGAGAATGAATAAAGTTTAAATCTTGTTCGTATTTTGAATCTTGCTCTCTTTAAGACTTATCTTGGTGGTTAATCTTGATTAAATTTCTAAGTCTCATATTCGTGAATCTCATATTCGTGAATCTTGCGAAATTATCACAAGTTGCGAGATGAGGACATCTCGCGTTTTTTAAGTGGGGTAGAATGTAAGATTCCTCCCCCAACCCCTTTTTGATGTCTAGTATCTTCCCCTGTAATCAACCCTCTTCAGAAATATAAAGACCCTGTTGCTAACTATTTTAGCCTAGAGAGAGAAAAATTATTCTAGAGAGAGAATATTCAGATTTTGAATATTTTTGGATAGAAAAATATCTCTTATAATTCAGATGAGTTCCCCTGAAACAGAAATTCAAAAAGAATTTTCCAATGTGCAATTGGAATTAATTGGAAATAGGTATAAAGAACCTTAGTCTAAGGGTCTAGATTTTCAGAAATCTTTAGACTATGGTCCAATTAAGGTTCCTATGGACCAATAGCATCAATCCATGTGTAGGGAGGAGATAAATCCAACTTGTAAAAAGAAAATACCCAAAAATGAGTAAATGCTCACATGAGGTGAAGAGTTGAAAATGTACAAGGATTATTAGTAAAAAACTATGAGCAATATTAAAAATATGACATATGTAAGGAAGGGGAATTCTTTAAAGGAGGTGCATATTTCACATAAGATGAAGAGTTGAAAATGTACAAGGATTATTAGTAAAAAACTATGAGCAATATTAAAAATATGACATATGTAAAGAAGGGGAATTCTTTAAAGGAGGTGCATATTTCACATAAGATGAAGAGTTGAAAATGTACAAGGATTATTAGTAAAAAACTATGAGCAATATTAAAAATATGACATATGTAAGGAAGGGGAATTCTTTAAAGGAGGTGCATATTTCACATAAGATGAAGAGTTGAAAATGTACAAGGATTATTAGTAAAAAAACTATGAGCAATATTAAAATGATTCCATTATGACACATATGTAAGGAAGAAGAGTTCTTTAAAGGAGGTGCATATTTCACATGCTTGAATGAGTTTTAAACTCATAAAAATTGAGATATTACATCTCTCCTCTCTCCTCATTCAAGTCTAGTTCCAAAAAGTTAGCTTAACTGACCTAAAAATGGTCAAATATTGACCAAACTGATTTAGAAAATTCTAGAATCAGTTTGTTTGGTTAGGAGCTCAATTTTTCCTATAAATAGAAGCCTCCCCCTTGTTGAAAAAGATATAGTGTTTATGCATCGTTACTCTACTCCACCTAAGCCAAGAACTGTGAATTCATTTAATAATTCACTAGTTTTTGGAGCTTCCCTCTTTCTTCAATCCCTATTAGTGGCTCCATCAACATACTTAACCAATTGATTTGTTGGGGGCCTCTACCGTGAACAAAGAATCAAGCAAGTTGTAAGGTAATTAGTGAATATTCATCTTTCTATAATTTCTCAATGTTTCTCTCTTCTCAACCCCTCTCAAGCTTGAGAAGTTTAATTGGTATGATTTTTTTTTTAATGCTATTGAAGTTTGAATAGTAGTGAAGAGTTACATAATTTAATAAATGCTATTGAAGTTAATTTTCATTTATGTTTAAATTCTAATGATTCTTATGTAAATTCTCTCTCTCACTCAAGAAATGGTCATAATCATGACCCATTCTCAATCCAAATCAAGCTTTTCATAAAGCTTTTCCTTAACCCAAGATTAAGTTATGCTTGAGGCCAAATTAATGGCTTTTTCTTATGCTTTTAGTTTATGTATATTGATGATTCAATCCATTATGGATTGAGGATCCAATTAGAGAATCATTTTAAATATTTCCTTAATGATATACTTAATCCCTTAGAAAAATTGAGATTTATCAGTCATAGCAGCGGAGCTATGGCAAAATTTTTATAAAAATTATGCATAAAAAAATTTTCATTCAAAGCATAAAAAGAGGACTTCCTACCATATTCTAGGAATCATCATCCTAGATTAATTGAAAGAATTTCATTATAATCATGGAGAAATTGAATTTTAATATTATGCATAAAGGATAAATTGTTATATCAAAAGTGTTATTTTTACCATTTTTATTTTCATGCATAGAAGTATGCATAATGGATAAATTTTTATATCAAAAGTGTTACTTTTATCATTTTTACTTTCATGCATAGAAGTATGCATAAAGGATAAATTTTTATATCAAAAGTGTTACTTTTATCATATTGGATTTCATGCATATAGGTATGCATAAAAGATATTCTTTTTATACTAAAAGTATGATTTTTCTCATAAATGGATTTTATGCTTAACTTAGATGCATAAGAGAAATTCTTTTATTCTAAAAGTATAATTCCCTACCAAATTGAAATCATGCATAAGAAGATGCATAAAAGATTGATTTTAAATTCGAAAGTGTTAGTCTCCTTAAATGGAATTTATGTATAAATAAATGTGTAGAGAAATCTTATATCAAATAAAAGAATTCTCTTTTTTTTTTTTTAAAAAGATATGAAATGTGATAAGATGTGATAAGAGGTGTATGAGATGTGATAAGAATTGATAAGATGCGTATGGAAAGTGATAGGATGTGATAAGAGGTGTGATAAGAGGTGATAAGATGCTTATGAAATAAGTTAGGATGTGATAAGATGAATTAAGATGTGTATGGGGGGATGAGGTAAGAAGTGTATGTGATAGGATAAGATGTATATGGGTTGTGATAGGGCGAGAATGGATGTGATGTAAAAGATTAGATGTGAAGGTATATGGGGTTATATAAATGGGAATGTGAAAATGGATGTATGTATGTGGATGTGTGGATATGGAGATGGGAGTGTGGATGTATGAACATGAAAATGGATATATGCATGAAGATGTATATGCATAGATGTAAATGTGGATGTAGATGTGGATGTATAGATGTGAATGGATGTGGATGTATAGATGTGAATGGAAATGTGGATGTGGATGTATGTGAATGTGGATGTAGATGTGGATGTATAGATGTGAATGTGGAATGTGGATGTGGATGTATGTATGTATGTGGATGTAGATGTGGATGTATAGATGTGAATGGGAATGGGGATGTGGATGTATGTGAATGTGAATGTAGATGTGGATGTATGTGAATGTGAATGTAGATGTGAATGTGGAATGTGGATGTATAGATGTGGATGTATGGGAATGTGGATGTGGATGTATGTGAATGTGAATGTAGATGTGGATGTATAGATGTGAATGTGGAATGTGGATGTGGATGTATGTATGTATGTGGATGTAGATGTGGATGTATGGATGTGTATGTATGAATGTGGATATGGGATGTGGATGTATAAATGAGGATGTGAAAATGGAGGTAAGCATGTAGATGTGGATGCATGTATGTGAATGTGAATGTAGATGTGAATGTGGAATGTGGATGTATAGATGTGGATGTATGGGAATGTGGATGTGGATGTATGTGAATGTGAATGTAGATGTGGATGTATAGATGTGAATGTGGAATGTGGATGTGGATGTATGTATGTATGTGGATGTAGATGTGGATGTATGGATGTGTATGTATGAATGTGGATATGGGATGTGGATGTATAAATGAGGATGTGAAAATGGAGGTAAGCATGTAGATGTGGATGCGTGGATGTGAATGTGGATGTGGATGTGGATGTGGATATGGATGTGTATGTATGAATGTGGATATGGGATGTGGATGTATAAATGAGGATGTGAAAATGGAGATAAGCATGTAGATGTGGATGTATGGATGTGAATGTGGATGTGGATGTGGATGTATGGATGTGGATATAGATGTGAATATATGATATGTGATGTGAAGGAATCTGAAGTGAAGAGATGGAAAAGGAGGTGATTGGATGAGTACACATATACATGGAATGTGGAATAAGTAATGTGGATTAATGAGGGATAATGTGAAAAAATGAGAGTTAATATAGAAACTGTATTTGTAAACTGTTTGTAAATGCTGTTTGTAAATGGCTGTTTTATGTCAAGAATGCTGGGGAAGCATTTTGACCGTCTTGTGATTAAGGTCGTGGAGACCGAACTGATAAAGTTGCAACTGCTGACGGAGAGTCAATGGAGGACGTCTCGCGTAGCAAGGTCGACCGAGGTCTTGACCAGCCTCGGTTCGATTAAAATGGTGAGCTTCCGGTACGGTGGATGAGGGACCAAGGAAGCGGCCTATGAGTGAAGCGCTAGGTCACCTGCGAAGGATCCTAGAGGGTGCTGACCATACGGTGCTCGGGCTCTGGGTTGCCTAGGATACCCACGCGTGCGTCGAGGAAGATATTGGAACAAGGAGTAAGAGTTGTTTTGTGAAACCGGGCATGGATCTGGTTGACTGACCTTGCTGGTCCTCAACGGATGAGTCCATGGCTCTTTTATATGGATCTGTTGGTTGATCTTGCTGATCTTCAACGAGAGTCCATCTTGATAAGTGATTATATTGCCGAGTATTATGGGCTAGGAACTATGGAAACGGCCTCTGAGTGGACAGGTGGTGAGCGTTCTAGTTGCCAATGATGCCATAGATACTCTGATGAAGGAATGATGGGAAATTTGAGGATCAACCGGATAAATTGGAAGATTGTGATCAGTGGTACTATGGTTTCATTAAAGGATTGTTTTAAAGTTAGCTGATGATAAGAAAAAGGCAATTTCATATTGGGTGTGTAAGTGGTGTGCCTAATTTTATGTTGCATGAACTTCCGGCTAGGGGGCCTTGGAACTCTCTTCCTTGGTACCCGGGACAAAACTTAACCAAATTCCAAATTGGATCCCATCACTACAATGGTTGGGCGGTTGGCTAACCCATGGGATCGGATGGGGTTAGGCTGGACTGATGGATCCGTAAACCGAGACTCAAATTCTGTTATTACGATAGATGAAGTAAGTCCCTGATAGTAATTGTTCTATGGATAGGAATCAACGGCTGTGCCTCTTGATGGGGAAAAAAGCGTTGATCCCAATGATCCAAGTGCAAGTTTCTTCCTTGATCCGACCGAGTATCTTTATAGGTGCAGTTGGATCAGCGTGATCAGTAATGATCTTGACTACGTTAGAGTAAAAAATTATCCTGGTGGAATCGCCGTGCTTTCCGGGTAAGGGAAGTTTTTTCCGGGTTCGGTTTTGGAAAAACCGACGGATTAGTCTCTTGTCCGGATATCCGTGGACGAGGCCCCGAATGTGGGACCCCTGTCCCGTGCGAGAAGTGCTACTTCCGCTGCTAGTACCAGAATCCGTTGCTCGATGGGAACAGGGGGATCTCACAGTTGGTATCAGAGCATTTGGCTAATAAAGATCAACTGAGAAACCAAATATGTCAAAAATTTATCAAGAAGCACAAAAAAAAGGTTGTAATTGTGTGATATAATTCATACAATTTGATATTCAAACTGAAATTTGTAAATTGGTAATTGGGTCTTCAGATGGAAGTACCGCAATTATATAGAATCCCTGACTTGCTTGAGGCCTAGACATGATGGTATTTACCTTATAATTCCAAGGGCCGTGACTACCGTATATACCGAGAGTATAACTGCAGCTCTTTACTGACAGTATATACGAGTAAATCTAAGACTTGAAATTATAAGCGTTAATGCTATCCAGATGATGATTTCGAATGTGGTTGATATGATTTTTAGTTCTGTTTGGGAACCGATGAATTGATTTGGATTCTGATTGAAAAATGATGATCCCTGAAAATGGATTGAAATGTAATAAGCTGAGCGAAACCACAAGGTGGATGATTGGGACGAGTCCCTGTAATGATAAATGATGAAAATGATTCAGCAAATCACTATGAGATTAGTGGATTGTGCTGTCAAATTGCTACTGTTAACACTTGACCGTTAGATCAAGTTAAGGGATGACAAATTGAGAACTTACTTGACTGAAATTCCGTGGAGGAATGTTCAGAAGGAAATTTTTCGGTCTAATGGACCTTTATCATGTTAAAGATATGAATGATATGATCTGAATGAATTGTTATTTAATGATGAGTTCTAAGGGATATTTATCCCAGTATTCTGTTGGGTTGACCAGAATATAAGGAACCCCAGAATAAAATTGGATCTTAAGAAAAAGAGTTGTCCTCTACTTTATGAGATGAGGACATCTCGCACTTTTTAAGTGGGGTAGAATGTAAGATTCTCCCCCAGCCTTCGAGGTATACAGGAGTAAGAATCTCCCTTTTTGATCTTATAATTATTCCCTCTCTAAAATAAAAGAAAGATTCTGTTTAAAAAAGGAAGAACCTTTTTCCTGAATACTTCTCAAGAGTCCCACCTGTTTTAAGGATTCAGAACAACGAGTTCAGAAGTGAGAATCGATGTTTTGGATATCAAGGTTTTGGTCTCGAGTACGACCCAAAAGAAGTTCTTTATCTCTTGGGAAGTATAAGAAGTTATCTCCCAGATATTGTGGACCAAAGAAAGTAGGTGATTTAACTTACGAACTTCTTTTATCTCCTCATCTCAAAGTTCTTAATGCCTTCTATAGAAAATTGTGCCAAACCCAAATCATGGAAAGACGGTAAAACTTCAGTGGTAAGCTACCGTTGGCTTCTAAGTTACGCTAGCTCCTTCCTTTATATAAGTCGTAACTTTTACTTGTCGCTCACAGTAATCTTACTCCCATCGATCTCCTTTCTTCCTAATCTCCTTCATGGCTTGGCAACAAGAATTAGTTTTATCCATAATGATTCCTCACCTTCAAGACGCAAGTGAGTCTGTGAAGAAGGATTTTATAGAACAGTATGAGCGCTCACTTTTCCCTCACTTGGGAACTTCTGTAGCGCAGACCAAATGGCGGACCTATCAAGACATAACCAGGGTAACACCCTGGGGTCAGCAGCACTTTCGCAACAATGTCCGCTTGGCCATGGTTATTGAAGCCTTGGGTTGGGGTCCCCGATACTACTGCGTCATGAGATCAAGGCATCCTGGGTTTTCTGAGCGGGTCTTCTTATTGGCGTGTTTTCTTCCTCATGAGAAGATATGCCTTTACCCCGTTTTTGGCTTGCCTCTCAGAGGTCCTTTTGTTAGATCACCTCATACCACTGAGATAGGTGCGACAATAACGAGCAAAATCATTCCCATAGATGAGTTACCCTATACTTGTGCAGCTTGTGAGTGCTGCTTTTGTGATCATATGATGGACGGGCTTATGGAAGTGTAAAGAGTTCTTCTATCTTTACTGTATAAGTTCCGAGAATGAATAAAGTTTAAATCTTGTTCTTATCTTGAATCTTGCTCTCTTTGAGACTTTTTCTTGGTGGTTAATCCTGATTTAAATTTTTCTCTAAGTCTCATAATTCGTGCATCTTACGAAATTATCCCAGTTTGCGAGATGAGGACATCTCGCGTTTTTTAAGTGGGGTAGAATGTAAGATTCCTCCCCCAAACCCCTTTTTGATGTCTAGTATCTTCTTCTATAATCAATCCCTCTTCAGAAATATAAAAGACTTGTTTCTAACTGTTTTAACCTAGAGAGAGAAAATATTCTAGAGAGAGAATATTCAGATTTTTAATATTTTTAGATAGAAAATTATCTCATCTTATTAAAATAAGTTCCCCTGAAACAGAAATTCAAAAAGAACTTTCCAATGTGCAATTGGAATTAATTGGAAATGTGTATAAAGGACCTTAGTCTAAGGGTCTAGATTTTCAGAAATTTTTGGATTATGGTCCAATTAAGGTTCCTATGGGCCAATAGCATCAATCCATGTGTAGGGAGGACATAAATCCAATTTGAAAAAGAAGATACCCAAAAATGAGTAAATGCTCACATAAGATGAAGAGTTGAAAATGTACAAGGTTTATTAGTAAAAAATTATGAGCAATATTAAAAGTATGACATATGTAAGGAAGAGGAGTTCTTTAAAGGAGGTGCATATTTCACATAAGATGAAGAGTTGAAAATGTACAAGGTTTATTAGTAAAAAAACTATGAGCAATATTAAAAATATGACATATGTAAGGAAGGGGAGTTCTTTAAAGGAGGTGCATATTTCACATGCTTGAATGAGTTTTAAACTCATAAAAATTGAGATATTTCATCTCTCCTCTCTCCTCATTTAAGTCTAGTTCCAAAAAGTTAGCTTAACTGACTTAACCCAAGATTAAGCTATGCTTGAGGCCAAATTAATGGCTTTTTTCTATGCTTTTAGTTTATGAATATTGATGATTCAATCCATTATGGATTAATAATCCAATTAGAGATCATTTTAATTATTTCCTTAATGATAAGCATTATCCCTTAGAAAAATTGAGATTTATCAGTCATAGCAGCGGAGCTATGGCAAAATTTTTATAAAAATTATGCATAAAATAATCTCATACAAAGCATAAAAAGAGGACTTCCTACCATATTCTAGGAATTATCATCCTAGATTAATTGAAAGAATTTCATTACAATCATGGAGAAATTGAATTTTAATATTAGGCATAAAGGATAAGTTTTTATATCAAAAGTGTTATTTTTACCATTTTTATTTCATGCATAGAAGTATGCATAATGGATAAATTTTTATATCAAAAGTGTTATTTTTACCATTTTTATTTCATGCATAGAAGTATGCATAATGGATAAATTTTTATATCAAAAGTGTTATTTTTACCATTTTTATTTCATGCATAGAAGTATGCATAAAAGAAATTTTTTTTATATCAAAAGTGTTACTTTTATCATTTTTAATTTTCATGCATAGAAGTATGCATAAAAGTTGATTATTTTATTATAAAAGTGTGACTTTTATCATAATTGAATTTCATGCATAGAGGTATGCATAAAAGTTGATTATTTTATTGTAAGAGTGTTACTTTTATCATATTAGATTTCATGCATATAGGTATGCATAAAAGATATTCTTTTTACACTAAAAGTGTGATTTTTCATCATAAATGGATTTTATGCATAAGAGAAATTTTTTTATTCTAAAAGTGTAATTCCTACCAAATTGAATTTATGCATAAGAAGATACATAAAAGATTGATTTTTTAATTCAAAAGTGTCATTCTCATCTAAAATAAATTTATGCATAGAAAAATGCATAAAAGATTGAAATTTAATTCAAAAGTGTCATTTTCATTTAAAATGAATTTATGCATGGGAAGATGCATAAAAGATTGATTTTTACTTCGAAAGTATTAATCTCCTTAAATAGAATTTATGCATAAATAAATGTGTAAAGAAATCTTATATCAAAATGTAAGAAATCTCTTGTATTCTATAAATAGATAAGAGATGTGATAGGATGTGATAAGAGGTGTGATAAGAGGTGATAAGATGCTTATGAAATAAGTTACGAGGTGATAAGATGAATTAAAATGTGTATGGGGGGATGAGGTAAGAAGTGTATGTGATAAGATAAGATGTATATGGGTTGTGATAGGGCAAGAATGGATGTGAAGTAAAAGATTAGATATGAAGGTATATGAGGTTATATAAATGGGAATGTGGAAATGGATGTATGTATGTGGATGTGTGAATGTAGATGTAGATGTGGATGTAGGAACGTGAAAATGGATATATACATGAAGATGTATATGCATAGATGTGAATGTGGATGTAGATGTGGATGTATAGATGTGAATGGATGTGGATGTATAGATGTGAATGGGAATGTGGATGTGGATGTGGATGTATGTGAATGGGAATGTGGATGTGGATGTATGTGAATGTAGATGTAGATGTGGATGTATAGATGTGAATGGATGTGGATGTATAGATGTGAATGGGAATGTGGATGTGGATGTATGTGAATGTGGATGTAGATGTGGATGTATAGATGTGAATGTGGAATGTGGATGTGGATGTATGTATGTATGTGGATGTAGATGTGGATGTATAGATGTGAATGGAAATGGGGATGTGGATGTATGTGAATGTGAATGTAGATGTGAAAATATGTGAATGTGAATGGATGTGGATGTATAGATGTGAATGGGAATGTGGATGTGGATGTATGTGAATGTGGATGTAGATATGGATGTATAGATGTGAATGTGGAATGTGGATGTGGATGTATGTATGTATGTGGATGTAGATGTGGATGTATAGATGTGAATGGGAATGTGGATGTGGATGTATGTGAATGTGGATGTAGATGTGAATGTATAGATGTGAATGTGGAATGTGGATGTGGATGGATGTATGTATGTGGATGTAGATGTGGATGTATACATGTGAATGGGAATGTGGATGTGGATGTATGTATGTATGTGGATGTGGATGTATGAATCAGGACGTGATAGTGGATGTATGCATGTGGGTGTGGATGTATGGATGTGGATATGGATGTGTATGTATGAATGTGGATACGGGATGTGGATGTATAAATGAGGATGTGAAAATGGAGGTAAGCATGTAGATGTGGATGTATGGATGTGAATGTGGATGTGGATGTGGATATGGATGTGAATATATGATATGTGATGTGAAGGAATCTGAAGTGAAGAGATGGAAAATGATGTGATTGGATGAGTATATATATATAAATGGAATGTGGAATAAGTAATGTGGATTAATGAGGGATAATGTGGAAAAATGAGAGTTAATATAGAAACTGTATTTACAAAGCTCACCATCTTAATCGAACCGAGGCTGGTCAAGACCTCGGTCGACCTTGCTACGCGAGACTTCCTCCATTGACTCTCCGTCAGCAGTTGCAACTTTATCAGTTAGGTCTCCACGACCTTAATCACAAGACGGTCAAAAATGCTTCCCCAGCATTCTTGACATAAAACAGCCATTTACAAACAGCATTTACAAACAGTTTACAAATACAGTTTCTATATTAACTCTCATTTTTCCACATTATCCCTCATTAATCCACATTACTTATTCCACATTCCATGTATATGTGTACTCATCCAATCACCTCCTTTTCCATCTCTTCACTTCAGATTCCTTCACATCACATATCATATATTCACATCCATATCCACATCCATACATCCACATCCACATCCACATTCACATCCATACATCCACATCTACATGCTTATCTCCATTTTCACATCCTCATTTATACATCCACATCCCATATCCACATTCATACATACACATCCATATCCACATCCACATCCACATCCACATTCACATCCATGCATCCACATCTACATGCTTACCTCCATTTTCACATCCTCATTTATACATCCACATCCCATATCCACATTCATACATACACATCCATACATCCACATCTACATCCACATACATACATACATCCACATCCACATTCCACATTCACATCTATACATCCACATCTACATTCACATTCACATACATCCACATCCACATTCCCATACATCCACATCTATACATCCACATTCCACATTCACATCTACATTCACATTCACATACATGCATCCACATCTACATGCTTACCTCCATTTTCACATCCTCATTTATACATCCACATCCCATATCCACATTCATACATACACATCCATACATCCACATCTACATCCACATACATACATACATCCACATCCACATTCCACATTCACATCTATACATCCACATCTACATTCACATTCACATACATCCACATCCACATTCCCATACATCCACATCTATACATCCACATTCCACATTCACATCTACATTCACATTCACATACATCCACATCTACATTCACATTCACATACATCCACATCCCCATTCCCATTCACATCTATACATCCACATCTACATCCACATACATACATACATCCACATCCACATTCCACATTCACATCTATACATCCACATCTACATCCACATTCACATACATCCACATCCCCATTCCCATTCACATCTATACATCCACATCTACATCCACATACATACATACATCTATGCATATACATCTTCATGCATATATCCATTTTCATGTTCATACATCCACACTCCCATCTCCATATCCACACATCCACATACATAAATCCATTTTCACATTCCCATTTATATAACCCCATATACCTTCACATCTAATCTTTTACATCACATCCATTCTCGCCCTATCACAACCCATATACATCTTATCCTATCACATACACTTCTTACCTCATCCCCCCATACACATCGTAATTCATCTTATCACATCCTAACTTATTTCATAAGCATCTTACCTCTTATCACACCTCTTATCACATCCTATCACTTTCCATACGCATCTTATCAATTCTTATCACATCTCATACACCTCTTATCACATCTTATCACATTTCATATCTTTTTTTTTTTTTAAAGAGAATTCTTTTATTTGATATAAGATTTCTCTACACATTTATTTATACATAAATTCCATTTAAGGAGACTAACACTTTCGAAATTAAAATCAATCTTTTATGCATCTTCTTATGCATGATTTCAATTTGGTAGGGAATTATACTTTTAGAATAAAAGAATTTCTCTTATGCATCTAAGTTAAGCATAAAATCCATTTATGAGGAAAATCATACTTTTAGTATAAAAAGAATATCTTTTATGCATACCTATATGCATGAAATCCAATATGATAAAAGTAGCACTTTTGATATAAAAATTTTTCCTTTATGCATACTTCTATGCATGAAAATTAAAAATGATAAAAGTAACACTTTTGATATAAAAATTTTCCTTTATGCATACTTCTATGCGTGAAAATTAAAAATGATAAAAGTAACACTTTTGATATAAAATTTTCTTTTATGCATACTTTTATGTATGAAATAAAAATGATAAAAGTAACACTTTTGATATAAAAATTTATCCATTATGCATACTTCTATGCATGAAAATAAAAATGGTAAAAATAACACTTTTGATATAAAAATTTATCCTTTATGCATACTTCTATGCATCAAAGTAAAAATGATAAAAGTAACACTTTTGATATAAAAATTTATCCATTATGCATACTTCTATGCATGAAAATAAAAATGGTAAAAATAACACTTTTGATATAAAAATTTATCCTTTATGCATAATATTAAAATTCAATTTCTCCATGATTATAATGAAATTCTTTCAATTAATCTAGGATGATGATTCCTAGAATATGGTAGGAAGTCCTCTTTTTATGCTTTGAATGAAATTTTTTTTATGCATAATTTTTATAAAAATTTTGCCATAGCTCCGCTGCTATGACTGATAAATCTCAATTTTTCTAAGGGATAAAGCTTATCATTAAGGAAATAATTAAAATGATTCTCTAATTGGATCCTTAATCCATAATGGATTGAATCATCAATATTCATAAACTAAAAGCATAAGAAAAAGCCATTAATTTGGCCTCAAGCATAGCTTAATCTTGGGTTAAGGAAAAGCTTTATGAAAAGCTTGATTTGGATTGAGAATGGGTCATGAGTATGACCATTTCTTGAGTGAGAGAGAGAATTTACATAAGAATCATTAGAATTTAAACATAAATGAAAATTAACGTCAATAGCATTTATTAAATTATGTAACTCTTCACTACTATTCAAACTTCAATAGCATTTAAAAAAAACCATACCAATTAAACTTCTCAAGCTTGAGAGGGGTTGAGAAGAGAGAAACATTAAGAAATTATAGAAAGATGAATATTCACTAATTACCTTACAACTTGCTTGATTCTTTGTTCACGGTAGAGGCCCCCAACCAATCAATTGGTTAAGTATGTTGATGGAGCCACTAATGGGGATTGAAGAAAGAGGGAAGCTCCAAAAACTAGTGAATTATTAAATGAATTCACAGTTCTTGGCTTAGGTGGAGTAGAGTAACGATGCATAAACACTATATATTTTTCAACAAGGGGGAGGCTTCTATTTATAGGAAAAATTGAGCTCCTAACCAAACAAACTGATTCTAGAATTTTCTAAATCAGTTTGGTCAATATTTGACCATTTTTAGGTCAGTTAAGCTAACTTTTTGGAACTACTTAAATGAGGAGAGAGGAGAGATGAAATATCTCAATTTTTATGAGTTTAAAACTCATTCAAGCATGTGAAATATGCACCTCCTTTAAAGAACTCCCCTTCCTTACATATGTCATATTTTTAATATTGCTCATAGTTTTTTACTAATAAACCTTGTACATTTTCAACTCTTCATCTTATGTGAAATATGCACCTCCTTTAAAGAACTCCCCTTCCTTACATATGTCATACTTTTAATATTGCTCATAATTTTTTACTAATAAACCTTGTACATTTTCAACTCTTCATCTTATGTGAAATATGCACCTCCTTTAAAGAACTCCTCTTCCTTACATATGTCATATTTTTAATATTGCTCATAGTTTTTTACTAATAAACCTTGTACATTTTCAACTCTTCATCTTATGTGAAATATGCACCTCCTTTAAAGAATTCCCCTTCCTTACATATGTCATATTTTTAATATTGCTCATAGTTTTTTACTAATAATCCTTGTACATTTTCAACTCTTCATCTTATGTGAAATATGCACCTCCTTTAAAGAATTCCCCTTCCTTACATATGTCATATTTTTAATATTGCTCATAGTTTTTTACTAATAAACCTTGTACATTTTCAACTCTTCACCTCATGTGAGCATTTACTCATTTTTGGGTATTTTCTTTTTACAAGTTGGATTTATCTCCTCCCTACACATGGATTGATGCTATTGGTCCATAGGAACCTTAATTGGACCATAGTCTAAAGATTTCTGAAAATCTAGACACCCTTAGGCTAAGGTTCTTTATAGCTATTTTCAATTAATTCCAATTGCACATTGGAGAATTCTTTTTGAATTTATGTTTCAGGGGAACTCATCTGAATTAGAAGAGATATTTTTCTATCCAAAAATATTCAAAATCTGAATATTCTCTCTCTAGAATATTTTTCTCTCTCTAGGCTAAAACAGATAGAAACAAGGTCTTTATATTTCTGAAGAGGGATTGATTACAGGGAAAGATACTAGACATCAAAAAGGGGTTTGGGGGAGGAATCTTACATTCTACCCCACTTAAAAAACGCGAGATGTCCTCATCTCGCAAACTGGGATAATTTCGCAAGATGCACGAATTATGAGACTTAGAGAAAAATTTAAATCAGGATTAACCACCAAGAAAAAGTCTCAAAGAGAGCAAGATTCAAGATAAGAACAAGATTTAAACTTTATTCATTCTCGGAACTTATACAGTAAAGATAGAAGAACTCTTTACACTTCCATAAGCCCGTCCATCATATGATCACAAAAGCAGCACTCACAAGCTGCACAAGTATAGGGTAACTCATCTATGGGAATGATTCTGCTGGTTATTGCCGCACCTATCTCAGTGGTATGAGGTGATCTAACAAAAGGACCTCTGAGAGGCAAGCCAAAAACGGGGTAAAGGCATATCTTCTCATGAGGAAGAAAACACGCCAATAAGAAGACCCGCTCAGAAAACCCAGGATGCCTTGATCTCATGACGCAGTAGTATCGGGGACCCAAACCCAAGGCTTCAATAACCATGGCCAAGCGGACATTGTTGCGAAAGTGCTGCTGACCCCAGGGTGTTACCCTAGTTATGTCTTGATAGGTCCGCCATTTGGTCTGCGCTACAGAAGTTCCCAAGTGAGGGAAAAGTGAGCGCTCATACTGTTCTATAAAATCCTTCTTCACAGACTCACTTGCGTCTTGAAGGTGAGGAATCATTATGGATAAAACTAATTCTTGTTGCCAAGCCATGAAGGAGATTAGGAAGAAAGGAGATCGATGGGAGTAAGATTACTGTGAGCGACAAGTAAAAGTTATGACTTATATAAAGGAAGGAGCTAGCGTAACTTAGAAGCCAACGGTAGCTTGCCACTGAAGTTTTACCGTCTTTCCATGATTTGGGTTTGGCACAATTTTCTATAGAAGGCATTAAGAACTTTGAGATGAGGAGATAAAAGAAGTTCGTAAGTTAAATCACCTACTTTCTTTGGTCCACAATATCTGGGAGATAACTTCTTATACTTCCCAAGAGATAAAGAACTTCTTTTGGGTCGTACTCGAAACCAAAACCTTGATATCCAAAACATCGATTCTCACTTCTGAACTCGTTGTTCTGAATCCTTAAAACAGGTGGGACTCTTGAGAAGTATTCAGGAAAAAGGTTCTTCCTTTTTTAAACAAAATCTTTCTTTTATTTTAAAGAGGGAATAATTATAAGATCAAAAAGGGAGATTCTTACTCCTATATACCTCGAAGGCTGGGGGAGAATCTTACATTCTACCCCACTTAAAAAGTGCGAGATGTCCTCATCTCATAAAGTAGAGGAGAACTCTTTTTCTTAAGATCCAATTTTATTCTGGGGTTCCTTATATTCTGGTCAACCCAACAGAATACTGGGATAAATATCCCTTAGAACTCATCATTAAATAACAATTCATTCAGATCATATCATTCATATCTTTAACATGATAAAGGTTCATTAGACCGAAAAATTTCCTTCTGAGCATTCCTCCACGGGAATTTCAGTCAAGTAAGTTCTCAATTTGTCATCCCTTAACTTGATCTAACGGTCAAGTGTTAACAGTAGCAATTTGACAGCACAATCCACTAATCTCATAGTGATTTGCTGAATCATTTTCATCATTTATCATTACAGGGACTCATCCCAATCATCCACCTTGTGGTTTCGTTCAGCTTATTACATTTCAATCCATTTTCAGGGATCATCATTTTTCAATCAGAATCCAAATCAATTCATCGGTTTCCAAACAGAACTAAAAATCATATCAACCACATTCGAAATCATCATCTGGATAGCATTAACGCTTATAATTTCAAGTCTTAGATTTACTCGTATATACTGTCAGTAAAGAGCTGCAGTTATACTCTCGGTATATACGGTAGTCACGGCCCTTGGAATTATAAGGTAAATACCATCATGTCTAGGCCTCAAGCAAGTCAGGGATTCTATATAATTGCGGTACTTCCATCTGAAGACCCAATTACCAATTTACGAATTTCAGTTTGAATATCAAATTGTATGAATTATATCACACAATTACAACCTTTTTTGTGCTTCTTGATAAATTTTTGACATATTTGGTTTCTCAGTTGATCTTTATTAGCCAAATGCTCTGATACCAACTGTGAGATTCCTCCCCAACCTTCGAGGTATACAGGAGTAAGAATCTCCCTTTCTGATCTTATAATTATTCCCTCTCTAAAATAAAAGAAAGTTTCTGTTTAAAAAAGGAAAACCCTTTTCCTAGAATACTTCTCAGGAGTCACGCCTATTTTAAGGATTCAGAACAATGAGTTCAGAAGTGAAAATCGGTGTTTTGGATACCAAGGTTTTGGTTTTCATTCGAGTACGGCCCAAAAGAAGTTCTTTATCTATTGGGGAGTTTAAGAAGTTATCCCCCAGATATTGTGAGCCTTATATCTGAATTCAATGAAAGTAGGTGACTTAGCCTACAAACTTCTTTTATCTCTTCATCTCAAAATTCTTCATGCCTTCTATAGAAAATTGTGTCAAACCCAAATCATGGAAAGACGGTAAAACTTCAGTGGCAAGTTACCGTTGGCTTCTAAGTTACGCTAGCTCCTTCCTTTATATAAGTCGTAACTTTTACTTGTCGCTCACAGTAATCTTACTTCCATCGATCTCCTTTCTTTCTTAAGCTCCTTCATGGCTTGGCAACAAGAACTAGTTTTATCCATAATGATTCCCTCACCTTCAAGACGCAAGTGAATCTGTGAAGAAGGATTTTATAGAGCAGTATGAGCGCTCACTTTTCCCTCACTTGGGAACTTCTGTAGCGCAAACCAAATGGCGGACCTATCAAAACATAACTAGGGTAACACCCTGGGGTCAGCAGCACTTTCGTAACAATGCCGCTTGGCCATGGTTATTGAAGCTTTGGGTTTGGGTCCCCGATACTACTGCGTCATGAGATCAAGGCATCCTGGGTTTTCTGAGCGGGTCTTCTTACTGGCGTGTTTTCTTCCTCATGAGAAGATATGCCTTTACCCCATTTTTGGCTTGCCTCTCAGAGGTCCTTTTGTTAGAACACCTCATACCACCACTGAGATAGGCGCAGCAATAACCCACAGAATCATTCCCATAGATGAGTTACCTTATACTTGTGCAGCTTGTGAGGATTGCTTTTGTGACCATATGATGGACGGGCTTATGGAAGTGTAAAGAGTTCCTCTATCTTTACTGTATAAGTTCCGAGAATGAATAAAGTTTAAATCTTGTTCGTATTTTGAATCTTGCTCTCTTTAAGACTTATCTTGGTGGTTAATCTTGATTAAATTTTTTTTTCTAAGTCTCATATTCGTGAATCTTGCGAAATTATCACAAGTTGCGAGATGAGGACATCTCGCGTTTTTTAAGTGGGGTAGAATGTAAGATTCCTCCCCCAACCCCTTTTTGATGTCTAGTATCTTCCCCTGTAATCAACCCTCTTCAGAAATATAAAGACCCTGTTGCTAACTATTTTAGCCTAGAGAGAGAAAAATTATTCTAGAGAGAGAATATTCAGATTTTGAATATTTTTGGATAGAAAAATATCTCTTATAATTCAGATGAGTTCCCCTGAAACAGAAATTCAAAAAGAATTTTCCAATGTGCAATTGGAATTAATTGGAAATAGGTATAAAGAACCTTAGTCTAAGGGTCTAGATTTTCAGAAATCTTTAGACTATGGTCCAATTAAGGTTCCTATGGACCAATAGCATCAATCCATGTGTAGGGAGGAGATAAATCCAACTTGTAAAAAGAAAATACCCAAAAATGAGTAAATGCTCACATGAGGTGAAGAGTTGAAAATGTACAAGGATTATTAGTAAAAAACTATGAGCAATATTAAAAATATGACATATGTAAGGAAGGGGAATTCTTTAAAGGAGGTGCATATTTCACATAAGATGAAGAGTTGAAAATGTACAAGGATTATTAGTAAAAAACTATGAGCAATATTAAAAATATGACATATGTAAAGAAGGGGAATTCTTTAAAGGAGGTGCATATTTCACATAAGATGAAGAGTTGAAAATGTACAAGGATTATTAGTAAAAAACTATGAGCAATATTAAAAATATGACATATGTAAGGAAGGGGAATTCTTTAAAGGAGGTGCATATTTCACATAAGATGAAGAGTTGAAAATGTACAAGGATTATTAGTAAAAAAACTATGAGCAATATTAAAATGATTCCATTATGACACATATGTAAGGAAGAAGAGTTCTTTAAAGGAGGTGCATATTTCACATGCTTGAATGAGTTTTAAACTCATAAAAATTGAGATATTTCATCTCTCCTCTCTCCTCATTCAAGTCTAGTTCCAAAAAGTTAGCTTAACTGACCTAAAAATGGTCAAATATTGACCAAACTGATTTAGAAAATTCTAGAATCAGTTTGTTTGGTTAGGAGCTCAATTTTTCCTATAAATAGAAGCCTCCCCCTTGTTGAAAAAGATATAGTGTTTATGCATCGTTACTCTACTCCACCTAAGCCAAGAACTGTGAATTCATTTAATAATTCACTAGTTTTTGGAGCTTCCCTCTTTCTTCAATCCCTATTAGTGGCTCCATCAACATACTTAACCAATTGATTGGTTGGGGGCCTCTACCGTGAACAAAGAATCAAGCAAGTTGTAAGGTAATTAGTGAATATTCATCTTTCTATAATTTCTCAATGTTTCTCTCTTCTCAACCCCTCTCAAGCTTGAGAAGTTTAATTGGTATGATTTTTTTTTAAATGCTATTGAAGTTTGAATAGTAGTGAAGAGTTACATAATTTAATAAATGCTATTGAAGTTAATTTTCATTTATGTTTAAATTCTAATGATTCTTATGTAAATTCTCTCTCTCACTCAAGAAATGGTCATACTCATGACCCATTCTCAATCCAAATCAAGCTTTTCATAAAGCTTTTCCTTAACCCAAGATTAAGTTATGCTTGAGGCCAAATTAATGGCTTTTTCTTATGCTTTTAGTTTATGTATATTGATGATTCAATCCATTATGGATTGAGGATCCAATTAGAGAATCATTTTAATTATTTCCTTAATGATAAGCTTTATCCCTTAGAAAAATTGAGGTTTATCAGTCATAGCAGCGGAGCTATGGCAAAATTTTTATAAAAATTATGCATAAAAAATTTTTCATTCAAAGCATAAAAAGAGGACTTCCTACCATATTCTAGGAATCATCATCCTAGATTAATTGAAAGAATTTCATTATAATCATGGAGAAATTGAATTTTAATATTATGCATAAAGGATAAATTTTTATATCAAAAGTGTTATTTTTACCATTTTTATTTTCATGCATAGAAGTATGCATAATGGATAAATTTTTATATCAAAAGTGTTACTGAGATCCCTGTTTCCCACCGATCAACGGATTCGGGGTACTAGCAGCGGAAGTAGCACATCATGCATGGGTAGGGGTCTCACACTCGGGGCCTCGCCCACGGATATCCGGACAAGAGACTAATCCGTCGGTTTGTCCAAAACCGAAACTGGAAAAACTTCCTTTACTCGGAAAGCATGGGCGATTCCACCAGGATAACTCTTTACTCTAACGTAGTCAAGATCATTACGGATCAACTGATCTGACTGCACCTTTAACGGTACTTGGTCAAAACGAGGAAGAAACTTGCACTTGGATCATTGGGATCAACGCTTTTTTCCCCATCAAGAGGCACAGCCGTTGATTCCTATCCATAGAACAATTTCTATCCGGGATTTACTTTATCTATCGTAAAAACAAAAGTTGAGTCTCGATTTATGGATCCATCAGTCCAGCCTAACCCCATCCGATCCCATGGGTTAGCCAACCGCCCAACCACTGTAGTGATGGGATCCAATTTGGAATTTGGTTAGGTTTTGTCCCGGGTACCAAGGAAAAGAGTTCCAAGGCCCCCTAGCCGGAAATTCATGCAAACATAAAACTAGCCACACCACTTACACACCCAATATGAAAATTGCCTTTTTCTTAGCATCAGCTAACTTTAAAACAATCCTTTAATGAAACCATAGTACCACTGATCACAATCTCCCAATTTATCCAGTTGATTCATAATTTCCCATCATTCCTTCATCAGAGTATCTATGTCATCATTGGCAACTAGAACGCTCACCACCTGTCCACACAGGGGCCGTTTCAATAGTTCCTAGCCCATAATACTCAACAATATAATCACTTATCAAGATGGACTCTCGTTGAAGATCAGCAAGATCAACCAACAGATCCATATAAAAGAGCCATGGACTCATCCGTTGAGGACCAGCAAGGTCAGTCAACCAGATCCATGCCCGGTTCCAGAAAACAACTCTTACTCCTTGTTCCAATATCTTCCTCGACGCACGCGTGGGTATCCTAGGCGACCCAGAGCCCAAGCACCGTATGGTCAGCACCCTCTAGGATCCTTCGCAGGTGACCTAGCGCTTCACTCATAGGCCGCTTCCTTGGTCCCTCATCCACCGTACCGGAAGCTCACCATTTTAATCGAACCGAGGCTGGTCAAGACCTCGGTCGACCTTGCTACGCGAGACGTCCTCCATTGACTCTCCGTCAGCAGTTGCAACTTTATCAGTTCGGTCTCCACGACCTTAATCACAAGACGGTCAAAATGCTTCCCCAGCATTCTTGACATAAAACAGCCATTTGCAAACAGCATTTACAAACAGTTTACAAATATAGTTTCTATATTAATTCTCATTTTTCCACATTATCTCTCATTAATCCACATTACTTATTCCACATTCCATTTATATGTGTACTCATCCAATCACCTCATTTTCCATCTCTTCACTTCAGATTCCTTCACATCACATATCATATATTCACATCCATATCCACATCCATACATCCACATCCACATCCACATTCACATCCATACATCCACATCTACATACTTATCTTCATTTTCACATCTTCATTTATACATCCACATCCCATATCCACATTCATACATACACATCCATATCCACATCCATACATCCACATCCACATCCACATTCACATCCATACATCCACATCTACATGCTTACCTCCATTTTCACATCCTCATTTATACATCCACATCCCATATCCACATTCATACATACACATCCATACATCCACATTTACATCCACATACATACATACATCCACATCCACATTCCACATTCACATCTATACATCCACATCTACATTCACATTCACATACATCCACATCCCCATTCCGATTCACATGTATACATCCACATCTACATCCACATACATACATACATCCACATCCACATTCCACATCCACATTCCACATTCACATCTATACATCCACATCTACATCCACATCCACATTCCCATTCACATCTATACATCCACATCCATTCACATTCACATACTTCCACATCTACATTCACATTCACATACATCCACATCCCCATTCCCATTCACATCTATACATCCACATCTACATCCACATACATACATACATCCACATCCACATTCCACATTCACATCTATACATCCACATCTACATCCACATTCACATACATCCACATCCACATACACATACATCCACATTCACATACATCCACATCCACATTCCCATTCACATCTATACATCCACATCTACATCCACATTCACATCTATGCATATACATCTTCATGTATATATCCATTTTCACGTTCCTACATCCACATCTGTGAGATCCCTGTTTCCCACCGATCAACGGATTCGGGGTACCAATCCAAATCAGAGGAATGCTCCACTGTGAGATCCCCCTGTTCCCACCGAGCAACGGATTCTGGTACTAGCAGCGGAAGTAGCACTTCTCGCACGGGACAGGGGTCCCACATTCGGGGCCTCGTCCACGGATATCTGGACAAGAGACTAATCCGTCGGTTTTTCCAAAACCGAACCCGGAAAAAACTTCCCTTACCCGGAAAGCACGGCGATTCCACCAGGATAATTTTTTACTCTAACGTAGTCAAGATCATTACTGATCACGCTGATCCAACTGCACCTATAAAGATACTCGGTCGGATCAAGGAAGAAACTTGCACTTGGATCATTGGGATCAACGCTTTTTTCCCCATCAAGAGGCAGAGCCGTTGATTCCTATCCATAGAACAATTACTATCAGGGACTTACTTCATCTATCGTAATAACAGAATTTGAGTCTCGGTTTACGGATCCATCAGTCCAGCCTAACCCCATCCGATCCCATGGGTTAGCCAACCGCCCAACCACTGTAGTGATGGGATCCAATTTGGAATTTGGTTAAGTTTTGTCCCGGGTACCAAGGAAGAGAGTTCCAAGGCCCCCTAGCCGGAAGTTCATGCAACATAAAATTAGGCACACCACTTACACACCCAATATGAAATTGCCTTTTTCTTATCATCAGCTAACTTTAAAACAATCCTTTAATGAAACCATAGTACCACTGATCACAATCTTCCAATTTATCCGGTTGATCCTCAAATTTCCCATCATTCCTTCATCAGAGTATCTATTGCATCATTGGCAACTAGAACGCTCACCACCTGTCCACTCAGAGGCCGTTTCCATAGTTCCTAGCCCATAATACTCGGCAATATAATCACTTATCAAGATGGACTCTCGTTGAAGATCAGCAAGATCAACCAACAGATCCATATAAAAGAGCCATGGACTCATCCGTTGAGGACCAGCAAGGTCAGTCAACCAGATCCATGCCCGGTTTCACAAAACAACTCTTACTCCTTGTTCCAATATCTTCCTCGACGCACGCGTGGGTATCCTAGGCGACCCAGAGCCCGAGCACCGTATGGTCAGCACCCTCTAGGATCCTTCGCAGGTGACCTAGCGCTTCACTCATAGGCCGCTTCCTTAGTCCCTCATCCACCGTACCGGAAGCTCACCATTTTAATCGAACCGAGGCTGGTCAAGACCTCGGTCGACCTTGCTACGCGAGACGTCCTCCATTGACTCTCCGTCAGCAGTTGCAACTTTATCAGTTAGGTCTCCACGACCTTAATCACAAGACGGTCAAAATGCTTCCCCAGCATTCTTGACATAAAACAGCCATTTACAAACAGCATTTACAAACAGTTTACAAATACAGTTTCTATATTAACTCTCATTTTTCCACATTATCCCTCATTAATCCACATTACTTATTCCACATTCCATGTATATGTGTACTCATCCAATCACCTCCTTTTCCATCTCTTCACTTCAGATTCCTTCACATCACATATCATATATTCACATCCATATCCACATCCATACATCCACATCCACATCCACATTCACATCCATACATCCACATCTACATGCTTATCTCCATTTTCACATCCTCATTTATACATCCACATCCCATATCCACATTCATACATACACATCCATATCCACATCCACATCCACATCCACATTCACATCCACGCATCCACATCTACATGCTTACGTCCATTTTCACATCCTCATTTATACATCCACATCCCATATCCACATTCATACATACACATCCATACATCCACATCTACATCCACATACATACATACATCCACATCCACATTCCACATTCACATCTATACATCCACATCTACATTCACATTCACATACATCCACATCCACATTCCCATACATCCACATCTATACATCCACATTCCACATTCACATCTACATTCACATTCACATACATGCATCCACATCTACATGCTTACCTCCATTTTCACATCCTCATTTATACATCCACATCCCATATCCACATTCATACATACACATCCATACATCCACATCTACATCCACATACATACATACATCCACATCCACATTCCACATTCACATCTATACATCCACATCTACATTCACATTCACATACATCCACATCCACATTCCCATACATCCACATCTATACATCCACATTCCACATTCACATACATCCACATCTACATTCACATTCACATACATCCACATCCCCATTCCCATTCACATCTATACATCCACATCTACATCCACATACATACATACATCCACATCCACATTCCACATTCACATCTATACATCCACATCTACATCCACATTCACATACATCCACATCCACATTTCCATTCACATCTATACATCCACATCCATTCACATCTATACATCCACATCTACATCCACATTTACATCTATGCATATACATCTTCATGCATATATCCATTTTCATGTTCATACATCCACACTCCCATCTCCATATCCACACATCCACATACATACATCCATTTTCACATTCCCATTTATATAACCCCATATACCTTCACATCTAATCTTTTACATCACATCCATTCTCGCCCTATCACAACCCATATACATCTTATCCTATCACATACACTTCTTACCTCATCCCCCCATACACATCTTAATTCATCTTATCACATCCTAACTTATTTCATAAGCATCTTATCACCTCTTATCACACCTCTTATCACATCCTATCACTTTCCATACGCATCTTATCAATTCTTATCACATCTCATACACCTCTTATCACATCTTATCACATTTCATATCTTTTTTTTTTTAAGAGAATTCTTTTATTTGATATAAGATTTCTCTACACATTTATTTATACATAAATTCCATTTAAGGAGACTAACACTTTCGAATTTAAAATCAATCTTTTATGCATCTTCTTATGCATGATTTCAATTTGGTAGGGAATTATACTTTTAGAATAAAAGAATTTCTCTTATGCATCTAAGTTAAGCATAAAATCCATTTATGAGGAAAATCATACTTTTAGTATAAAAAGAATATCTTTTATGCATACCTATATGCATGAAATCCAATATGACAAAAGTAACACTTTTGATATAAAAATTTATCCTTTATGCATACTTCTATGCATGAAAGTAAAAATGATAAAAGTAACACTTTTGATATAAAAATTTATCCATTATGCATACTTCTATGCATGAAAATAAAAATGGTAAAAATAACACTTTTGATATAAAAATTTATCCTTTATGCATAATATTAAAATTCAATTTCTCCATGATTATAATGAAATTCTTTCAATTAATCTAGGATGATGATTCCTAGAATATGGTAGGAAGTCCTCTTTTTATGCTTTGAATGAAAATTTTTTTATGCATAATTTTTATAAAAATTTTGCCATAGCTCCGCTGCTATGACTGATAAATCTCAATTTTTCTAAGGGATAAAGCTTATCATTAAGGAAATAATTAAAATGATTCTCTAATTGGATCCTCAATCCATAATGGATTGAATCATCAATATACATAAACTAAAAGCATAAGAAAAAGCCATTAATTTGGCCTCAAGCATAACTTAATCTTGGGTTAAGGAAAAGCTTTATGAAAAGCTTGATTTGGATTGAGAATGGGTCATGAGTATGACCATTTCTTGAGTGAGAGAGAGAATTTACATAAGAATCATTAGAATTTAAACATAAATGAAAATTAACTTCAATAGTATTTATTAAATTATGTAACTCTTCACTACTATTCAAACTTCAATAGCATTTTAAAAAAAATCATACCAATTAAACTTCTCAAGCTTGAGAGGGGTTGAGAAGAGAGAAACATTGAGAAATTATAGAAAGATGAATATTCACTAATTACCTTACAACTTGCTTGATTCTTTGTTCACGGTAGAGGCCCCCAACCAATCAATTGGTTAAGTATATTGATGGAGCCACTAATAGGGATTGAAGAAAGAGGGAAGCTCCAAAAACTAGTGAATTATTAAATGAATTCACAGTTCTTGGCTTAGGTGGAGTAGAGTAACGATGCATAAACACTATATCTTTTTCAACAAGGGGGAGGCTTCTATTTATAGGAAAAATTGAGCTCCTAACCAAACAAACTGATTCTAGAATTTTCTAAATCAGTTTGGTCAATATTTGACCATTTTTAGGTCAGTTAAGCTAACTTTTTGGAACTAGACTTGAATGAGGAGAGAGGAGAGATGAAATATCTCAATTTTTATGAGTTTAAAACTCATTCAAGCATGTGAAATATGCACCTCCTTTAAAGAACTCTTCTTCCTTACATATGTGTCATAATGGAATCATTTTAATATTGCTCATAGTTTTTTTACTAATAATCCTTGTACATTTTCAACTCTTCATCTTATGTGAAATATGCACCTCCTTTAAAGAATTCCCCTTCCTTACATATGTCATATTTTTAATATTGCTCATAGTTTCTTACTAATAATCCTTGTACATTTTCAACTCTTCATCTTATGTGAAATATGCACCTCCTTTAAAGAATTCCCCTTCTTTACATATGTCATATTTTTAATATTGCTCATAGTTTTTTACTAATAATCCTTGTACATTTTCAACTCTTCATCTTATGTGAAATATGCACCTCCTTTAAAGAATTCCCCTTCCTTACATATGTCATATTTTTAATATTGCTCATAGTTTTTTACTAATAATCCTTGTACATTTTCAACTCTTCACCTCATGTGAGCATTTACTCATTTTTGGGTATTTTCTTTTTACAAGTTGGATTTATCTCCTCCCTACACATGGATTGATGCTATTGGTCCATAGGAACCTTAATTGGACCATAGTCTAAAGATTTCTGAAAATCTAGACCCTTAGACTAAGGTTCTTTATACCTATTTCCAATTAATTCCAATTGCACATTGGAAAATTCTTTTTGAATTTCTGTTTCAGGGGAACTCATCTGAATTATAAGAGATATTTTTCTATCCAAAAATATTCAAAATCTGAATATTCTCTCTCTAGAATAATTTTTCTCTCTCTAGGCTAAAATAGTTAGCAACAGGGTCTTTATATTTCTGAAGAGGGTTGATTATAGGGAAAGATACTAGACATCAAAAAGGGGTTGGGGGAGGAATCTTACATTCTACCCCACTTAAAAAACGCGAGATGTCCTCATCTCGCAACTTGTGATAATTTCGCAAGATTCACGAATATGAGACTTAGAAAAAAAAATTTAATCAAGATTAACCACCAAGATAAGTCTTAAAGAGAGCAAGATTCAAAATACGAACAAGATTTAAACTTTATTCATTCTCGGAACTTATACAGTAAAGATAGAGGAACTCTTTACACTTCCATAAGCCCGTCCATCATATGGTCACAAAAGCAATCCTCACAAGCTGCACAAGTATAAGGTAACTCATCTATGGGAATGATTCTGTGGGTTATTGCTGCGCCTATCTCAGTGGTATGAGGTGTTCTAACAAAAGGACCTCTGAGAGGCAAGCCAAAAACGGGGTAAAGGCATATCTTCTCATGAGGAAGAAAACACGCCAGTAAGAAGACCCGCTCAGAAAACCCAGGATGCCTTGATCTCATGACGCAGTAGTATCGGGGACCCAAACCCAAAGCTTCAATAACCATGGCCAAGCGGGCATTGTTACGAAAGTGCTGCTGACCCCAGGGTGTTACCCTAGTTATGTTTTGATAGGTCCGCCATTTGGTTTGCGCTACAGAAGTTCCCAAGTGAGGGAAAAGTGAGCGCTCATACTGCTCTATAAAATCCTTCTTCACAGATTCACTTGCGTCTTGAAGGTGAGGAATCATTATGGATAAAACTAGTTCTTGTTGCCAAGCCATGAAGGAGATTAAGAAAGAAAGGAGATCGATGGAAGTAAGATTACTGTGAGCGACAAGTAAAAGTTACGACTTATATAAAGGAAGGAGCTAGCGTAACTTAGAAGCCAATGGTAACTTGCCACTGAAGTTTTACCGTCTTTCCATGATTTGGGTTTGACACATTTTTCTATAGAAGGCATTAAGAATTTTGAGATGAAGAGATAAAAGAAGTTTGTAGGCTAAGTCACCTACTTTCATTGAATTCAGATATAAGGCTCACAATATCTGGGGGATAACTTCTTAAACTCCCCAATAGATAAAGAACTTCTTTTGGGCCGTACTCGAATGAAAACCAAAACCTTGGTATCCAAAACACCGATTTTCACTTCTGAACTCATTGTTCTGAATCCTTAAAATAGGCGTGACTCCTGAGAAGTATTCTAGGAAAAGGGTTTTCCTTTTTTAAACAGAAACTTTCTTTTATTTTAGAGAGGGAATAATTATAAGATCAGAAAGGGAGATTCTTACTCCTGTATACCTCGAAGGTTGGGGAGGAATCTTACATTCTACCCCACTTAAAAAGTGCGAGATGTCCTCATCTCGCAAGGTAGAGGACAGCTCTTTTTCTTAAGATCCAATTTTATTCTGGGGTTCCTTATATTCTGGTCAACCCAACAGAACACTAGGATAAATATCCCTTATATAGAACTCATCATTAAATAATAATTCATTCAGATTATATCATTCATATCTTTAACATGATAATGGTCCATTAGACCGAAAAGTTTCCTTCGGAACATTCCTCCACGGAAATTCAGTCAAGCAAGTCCTCAATTTGACATCCCTTAACTTGATTTACCGATCAAGTATTAACAGCAGCAATCTGACAGCACAACCCACTAATCTCATAGTGATTTGCTGAATTCATTATCATCATTCTAGTTATGAATATCATCACAGGGACTCGTCCCATTCCCCTCATTGTACTGGTTTCATTATATTTCAACTAATTTTTAAAAATCATCATTTTTCAATCAGAATTTTCAATCAGAATCCAAATCAATTCATCCATTCTCAAACAGAATTAAAAATCATATCAATCACATTCGAAATCATCATCTAGATAGCATTAACGCTTATAATTTCAAGTCTTAGATTTACTCGTATATACTGTCAGTAAAGAGCTGCAGTATACTCTCGGTATATACGGGTAGTCACGGCCCTTGGAATTATAAGGTAACTACTATCATGTCTAGGCCTCAAGCAAGTCAGGGATTCTATATAATTGCGGTACTTCCATCTGAAGACCCAATTACCAATTTACGAATTTCAGTTTGAATATCAAATTGTATGAATTATATCACACAATTACAACCTTTTTTTTGTGCTTCTTGATAAATTTTTGACATATTTGGTTTCTCAGTTGATCTTTATTAGCCAAATGCTCTGATACCAACTGTGAGATCCCCCTGTTCCCATCGAGCAACGGATTCTGGTACTAGCAGCGGAAGTAGCACTTCTCGCACGGGACAGGGGTCCCACATTCGGGGCCTCGTCCACGGATATCCGGACAAGAGACTAATCCGTCGGTTTTTCCAAAACCGAACCCGGAAAAAACTTCCCTTACCCGGAAAGCACGGCGATTCCACCAGGATAATTTTTTACTCTAACGTAGTCAAGATCATTACTGATCACGCTGATCCAACTGCACCTATAAAGATACTCGGTCGGATCAAGGAAGAAACTTACACTTGGATCATTGGGATCAACGCTTTTTTCCCCATCAAGAGGCACAGCCGTTGATTCCTATCCATAGAACAATTACTATCAGGGACTTACTTCATCTATCGTAATAACAGAATTTGAGTCTCGGTTTACGGATCCATCAGTCCAGCCTAACCCCATCCGATCCCATGGGTTAGCCAACCGCCCAACCACTGTAGTGATGGGATCCAATTTGGAATTTGGTTAAGTTTTGTCCCGGGGACCAAGGAAGAGAGTTCCAAGGCCCCGTAGCCGGAAGTTCATGCAACATAAAATTAGGCACACCACTTACACACCCAATATGAAATTGCCTTTTTCTTATCATCAGCTAACTTTAAAACAATCCTTTAATGAAACCATAGTACCACTGATCACAATCTTCCAATTTATCCGGTTGATCCTCAAATTTCCCATCATTCCTTCATCAGAGTATCTATGGCATCATTGGCAACTAGAACGCTCACCACCTGTCCACTCAGAGGCCGTTTCCATAGTTCCTAGCCCATAATACTCGGCAATATAATCACTTATCAAGATGGACTCTCGTTGAAGATCAGCAAGATCAACCAACAGATCCATATAAAAGAGCCATGGACTCATCCGTTGAGGACCAGCAAGGTCAGTCAACCAGATCCATGCCCGGTTTCACAAAACAACTCTTACTCCTTGTTCCAATATCTTCCTCGACGCACGCGTGGGTATCCTAGGCGACCCAGAGCCCGAGCACCGTATGGTCAGCACCCTCTAGGATCCTTCGCAGGTGACCTAGCGCTTCACTCATAGGCCGCTTCCTTGGTCCCTCATCCACCGAAGCTCACCATTTTAATCGAACCGAGGCTGGTCAAGACCTCGGTCGACCTTGCTACGCGAGACGTCCTCCATTGACTCTCCGTCAGGCAGTTGCAACTTTATCAGTTAGGTCTCCACGACCTTAATCACAAGACGGTCAAAATGCTTCCCCAGCATTCTTGACATAAAAAAGCCATTTACAAACAGCATTTACAAACAGTTTACAAATACAGTTTCTATATTAACTCTCATTTTTTCACATTATCCCTCATTAATCCACATTACTTATTCCACATTCCATGTATATGTGTACTCATCCAATCACCTCCTTTTCCATCTCTTCACTTCAGATTCCTTCACATCACATATCATATATTCACATCCATATCCACATCCATACATCCACATCCACATCCACATTCACATCCATACATCCACATCTACATGCTTATCTCCATTTTCACATCCTCATTCATACATCCACATCCCATATCCACATTCATACATACACATCCATATCCACATCCACATCCACATCCACATTCACATCCACGCATCCACATCTACATGCTTACCTCCATTTTCACATCCTCATTTATACATCCACATCCCATATCCACATTCATACATACACATCCATACATCCACATCTACATCCACATACATACATACATCCACATCCACATTCCACATTCACATCTATACATCCACATCTACATTCACATTCACATACATCCACATCCACATTCCCATACATCCACATCTATACATCCACATTCCACATTCACATCTACATTCACATTCACATACATGCATCCACATCTACATGCTTACCTCCATTTTCACATCCTCATTTATACATCCACATCCCATATCCACATTCATACATACACATCCATACATCCACATCTACATTCACATACATACATACATCCACATCCACATTCCACATTCACATCTATACATCCACATCTACATTCACATTCACATACATCCACATCCACATTCCCATACATCCACATCTATACATCCACATTCCACATTCACATCTACATTCACATTCACATACATCCACATCTACATTCACATTCACATACATCCACATCCCCATTCCCATTCACATCTATACATCCACATCTACATCCACATACATACATACATCCACATCCACATTCCACATTCACATCTATACATCCACATCTACATCCACATTCACATACATCCACATCCACATTTCCATTCACATCTATACATCCACATCCATTCACATCTATACATCCACATCTACATCCACATTTACATCTATGCATATACATCTTCATGCATATATCCATTTTCATGTTCATACATCCACACTCCCATCTCCATATCCACACATCCACATACATACATCCATTTTCACATTCCCATTTATATAACCCCATATACCTTCACATCTAATCTTTTACATCACATCCATTCTCGCCCTATCACAACCCATATACATCTTATCCTATCACATACACTTCTTACCTCATCCCCCCATACACATCTTAATTCATCTTATCACATCCTAACTTATTTCATAAGCATCTTATCACCTCTTATCACACCTCTTATCACATCCTATCACTTTCCATACGCATCTTATCAATTCTTATCACATCTCATATACCTCTTATCACATCTTATCACATTTCATATATCTTTTTTTTTTAAAAAGAGAATTCTTTTATTTGATATAAGATTTCTCTACACATTTATTTATACATAAATTCCATTTAAGGAGACTAACACTTTCGAATTTAAAATCAATCTTTTATGCATCTTCTTATGCATGATTTCAATTTGGTAGGGAATTATACTTTTAGAATAAAAGAATTTCTCTTATGCATCTAAGTTAAGCATAAAATCCATTTATGAGGAAAATCATACTTTTAGTATAAAAAGAATATCTTTTATGCATACCTATATGCATGAAATCCAATATGATAAAAGTAACACTTTTGATATAAAAATTTATCCTTTATGCATACTTCTATGCATGAAAGTAAAAATGATAAAAGTAACACTTTTGATATAAAAATTTATCCATTATGCATACTTCTATGCATGAAAATAAAAATGGTAAAAATAACACTTTTGATATAAAAATTTATCCTTTATGCATAATATTAAAATTCAATTTCTCCATGATTATAATGAAATTCTTTCAATTAATCTAGGATGATGATTCCTAGAATATGGTAGGAAGTCCTCTTTTTATGCTTTGAATGAAAATTTTTTTATGCATAATTTTTATAAAAATTTTGCCATAGCTCCGCTGCTATGACTGATAAATCTCAATTTTTCTAAGGGATAAAGCTTATCATTAAGGAAATAATTAAAATGATTCTCTAATTGGATCCTCAATCCATAATGGATTGAATCATCAATATACATAAACTAAAAGCATAAGAAAAAGCCATTAATTTGGCCTCAAGCATAACTTAATCTTGGGTTAAGGAAAAGCTTTATGAAAAGCTTGATTTGGATTGAGAATGGGTCATGAGTATGACCATTTCTTGAGTGAGAGAGAGAATTTACATAAGAATCATTAGAATTTAAACATAAATAAAAATTAACTTCAATAGCATTTATTAAATTATGTAACTCTTCACTACTATTCAAACTTCAATAGCATTTAAAAAAAAATCATACCAATTAAACTTCTCAAGCTTGAGAGGGGTTGAGAAGAGAGAAACATTGAGAAATTATAGAAAGATGAATATTCACTAATTACCTTACAACTTGCTTGATTCTTTGTTCACGGTAGAGGCCCCCAACCAATCAATTGGTTAAGTATGTTGATGGAGCCACTAATAGGGATTGAAGAAAGAGGGAAGCTCCAAAAACTAGTGAATTATTAAATGAATTCACAGTTCTTGGCTTAGGTGGAGTAGAGTAACGATGCATAAACACTATATCTTTTTCAACAAGGGGGAGGCTTCTATTTATAGGAAAAATTGAGCTCCTAACCAAACAAACTGATTCTAGAATTTTCTAAATCAGTTTGGTCAATATTTGACCATTTTTAGGTCAGTTAAGCTAACTTTTTGGAACTAGACTTGAATGAGGAGAGAGGAGAGATGAAATATCTCAATTTTTATGAGTTTAAAACTCATTCAAGCATGTGAAATATGCACCTCCTTTAAAGAACTCTTCTTCCTTACATATGTGTCATAATGGAATCATTTTAATATTGCTCATAGTTTTTTTACTAATAATCCTTGTACATTTTCAACTCTTCATCTTATGTGAAATATGCACCTCCTTTAAAGAATTCCCCTTCCTTACATATGTCATATTTTTAATATTGCTCATAGTTTTTTACTAATAATCCTTGTACATTTTCAACTCTTCATCTTATGTGAAATATGCACCTCCTTTAAAGAATTCCCCTTCTTTACATATGTCATATTTTTAATATTGCTCATAGTTTTTTACTAATAATCCTTGTACATTTTCAACTCTTCATCTTATGTGAAATATGCACCTCCTTTAAAGAATTCCCCTTCCTTACATATGTCATATTTTTAATATTGCTCATAGTTTTTTACTAATAATCCTTGTACATTTTCAACTCTTCACCTCATGTGAGCATTTACTCATTTTTGGGTATTTTCTTTTTACAAGTTGGATTTATCTCCTCCCTACACATGGATTGATGCTATTGGTCCATAGGAACCTTAATTGGACCATAGTCTAAAGATTTCTGAAAATCTAGACCCTTAGACTAAGGTTCTTTATACCTATTTCCAATTAATTCCAATTGCACATTGGAAAATTCTTTTTGAATTTCTGTTTCAGGGGAACTCATCTGAATTATAAGAGATATTTTTCTATCCAAAAATATTCAAAATCTGAATATTCTCTCTCTAGAATAATTTTTCTCTCTCTAGGCTAAAATAGTTAGCAACAGGGTCTTTATATTTCTGAAGAGGGTTGATTACAGGGGAAGATACTAGACATCAAAAAGGGGTTGGGGGAGGAATCTTACACCTGGGCAGGTTTTTGTCGCGTGAGCTGTCCCTCGAACACTCCCCACCAGCTATTGCAACCGAACT
>NC_141106.1:5515041-5647541 GCF_041138505.1 Cibotium barometz
TCTCTCTCTCACTCACTCACTCCCTCCCTCCATATCGCTAACTCTCTCTCTCTCTCTCACTCACTCCCTCCATATCGCTAACTCTCTCTCTCTCTCTCTCTCTCTCTCTCTCTCTCTCTCTCTCTCTCTCTCACTCCCTCCCTCCATATCGCTAACTCTCTCTCTCTCACTCCCTCCCTCCATATCGCTAACTCTCTCTCTCTCTCTCTCTCTCTCTCTCTCTCTCTCTCTCTCTCTCTCTCTCTCTCTCCGTATCTTCTCTCCCTCTCTCCCTCTCTCTCTCTCTCTCTCTCTCTCTCTCTCTCTCTCTCTCTCTCTCTCTCTCTCTCTCTCTCTCTCTCTCTCTCCTTTTCTTCCTATCTCTTTCATTCGCTCTCTGTCTCTCTTTAACTCCTTTTCTCTAGTCAATGTATTTTACTTTTCAGTTCCCATTTGGTTGTTCTCTTTGGTGAGACACCAACTTGAGATGTTCTCTCAATTTTCATCTCATAGGCCATTATGGCCTCTTAGAGACATTAATATATATATATATATATATATATATATATATATATATATATCACACACACACACACACACACACTCCATATCTCTAACTCTCTATCTCTTTCTCTCTCTCTAACACACAATCACTATATGTTGACTCTCTCTCTCTCTCTCTGTGTGTGTGTGTGTGTGTGTGTGTGTGTGTGTGTAAACAAATCTCTATATCATTATCGCTCTAAATCTCTTTTTCTCCCTACTTCTCTCTCTCTCTCTCTCTCTCTCTAATTCTCTCTCTCTCTCTCTCTCTCTCTCTCTCTCTCTCTCTCTCTCTCTCTCTCTCTCTCTTTATAACCTCGTTCTATTATATTTCTATGTCTCTGCATCTCTCTCTCTCTCTCTCTCTCTCTCTCCTCTCTCTCTCTCTCTCTCTCTCTCTCTCTCTCTCTCTCTCGCTAACTATGTTTGTCTATCTATAACACAATTTCTCTCTCTTATTATCTGTATTTTAAGGGCCGAGTAAATCTCTATAACTATTTGTTTTTCTCTAACTCTCTTTCTCTCTCTCTCTCTCTCTCTCTCTCTCTCTCTCTCTCTCTCTCTCTCTCTCTCTCTCTCACACACACACACACACACACACACACACGCGCGCGGCCCCACCTACTCTCTCTTTCTCATTCTATCTCTCATTAACTCACCTACTATGTCTTTCTCACTCTTGCTCGCTCTCTTTCTTTCTTTCTATTTCTCTCTAACTCACATGCTCTCTCTCTCTCTCTCTCTCTCTCTCTCTCTCTCTCTACTCCTGTCTCTCTGTAACTCTTGTTTTCTACCATCTCTTTCTCTCTCCCTCGTGTTCTCTAACCCTCTCTCTCTCATGCTTGTTCTATCATTTTCTCTCACTAACTCTTGTTCTCTCTCTCTCTCTCTCTCTCTCTCTCTCTCTCTCTCTCTCTATGTCCCTCCTCTCTTTATCTCTCTCTCTCTCTCTCTCTCTATGTCCCTCCTCTCTCTCTCTCTCTCTCTCTCTCTCTCTCTCTCTCTCTCTCTCTCTCTAACTCTCTATCTCTAAGTTTCAATCTCCTTATCTGCCTCTCTAAGAAATAAAAATGGTGGAATCGTCCCCGCTTTTCGAGCATGGGAAATTTCTCGGTTTCGATTTTCGGAATGAGCACCAGCTTAGTCTCGTGCCCGGACATTCGAGGGAGAAGCCCCGACGGTGAGATCCCACTGCCCCTGTGCGCACCGCGGATGGTAGCAGCGGAAGTAGCTTTTCCTTACATGCGGGCAGGGTTTCTCACACTCGGGGCCTCGCCCTCGAATGTTCGGACACGAGACTAAGCTGGTGGTCATTCCGAAAACCGAGACCAGGAAAATTTCCCACCATTTTTATTTTCTTAACGAATTTTTCTAACGAGGTCAAGATAATGAACTAACCATCTGAATAACTGGAAGGAATCAACGCTTTTTTCCTAATTGAATCAGGCAGCACAGCCGTTGATCTATTCATTGGAGAAGTCGTCAGGATTCTAATTAAATTACTCGAGTTCTAAGCGTATTCCTATTAATCAATTTTATTATTAAAACTCTACAGATTCGAGCCATCTGGCACAAGGGCCCATGGGTTAGCCACCTCCCAATCACTGGAATAGTAGAACCAAAACAAGTACTCACCCACCCATAATTGAAAGCCTTTCTTAACTTTTGCTTTAGAATACAGATACTCACACACTCCTCTTTAAACTTTAATTACTCGAGTTCTAAGCGTATTCCTATTAATCAATTTTATTATTTAAAACTCTACAGATTCGAGCCATCCGGCCCATGGGCCCATGGGTTAGCCACCTCCCAATCACTGGAATAGTAGAGCCAAAACAAGTACTCACCCACCCATAATTGAAAGCCTTTCTTAACTTTTGCTTTACAATACAGATACTCACACACTCCTCGTTAAACTTTAATTTATAAAACAATCCATTGACAAACATGGGTAGAGATGTCACAACTCAAAATTTTCATTCAATCCTTGTTTCTCACAAAACAGTATCACTCTGGACTCTCTGTTGAGACCACCAGGTCAACAACGAGATCCAATAACAAATTACAATAAGTTTCGGGTCATCATACATATATATCTTCCACGACATACACATGGATGTCCCTAGCACCGCGAGCCCGTGCATCGCCTGGTCAGAACCCTCCAGGATCCTCCTCTCCGTAGGTGTCCTGGCACTTCACTCAAGGCCGCTTTGTCGGCCCTCATCCATCATACCGGAAGCGCACCATTTTAACCATATCGAGGCTGGTCAAGACTCGGGTGGGCTTTGCCGCATGAGCTGTCCTTTGAACACTCCCCCCGCCAGCTGTTGCAACCGAACTTCCCTTAGAAAACACATATACCAAATGCTCCCTCTAGCATTCTGGCGTTTTCAGTTTTCAGTTTTGATTTTCTTTTGAAAACAATGAGTATATCTTAATTCTGTTAACAACCCAAGACTTCTAGATCACACGTCGCTTCTTTGTGTATGTTTTGGATGTCAAATGGCAAATGAACGTGGTGGAAAAAGGGCCTAATGCAACGATAAAACGCCATGCAAGTGGCTATGTAACTATTGACTCTACAAAGTTTTGGCAAACAAAGAAAGATAGGCTCGTATTGCCACAACAATGTGAGCAGGTATGCATTTTTTTACTAATGTGTTTCATGTACATATATATCTAAGCTCGCGTACCCCTTGACTTTTGATATGCTAATTAATTACTGCAGTATGTGTATTTGAGTAGGTTATCTATCTGCCAATGGTGCATGACATTAAATGGTGGTACGTCATCCCTATTGCACCACGTTCCAAAGTGATGTATAATATATTCACTGATATGGAGCATATGGAGGATGTAACAAGCCGCAATGAAGATGAAGTCGGAACATGCCAATGAAGATGTTGTGATCGATGATCAAGAAATAAGAGATGATCATGATAATGAGGATGAGCGTGCCATTTCTCATGATCATGAGAATGACCCTACCATTGAGGATGATGGTGATGTTGATGAGGATGATCAGGACATCGATACCATTATCAATGGACAGAATATCGATAGTGGAATAAATTTAATCGTAGCCTTACAAATTGATCAAATGGATATTGATGTTGATCGTTTGGGAAGGATGGATCTTATTGAAGATGAGATCGAACCCTAACCAATCCATCACTGTATCGTTCTAAATTGATGACATTTCTATTGTATATGTTGTCTATTAATTCTCATCTCATGATTTATTTTTGAATATATTTCATTTTTGTAAATGCATGTAGTGGGATTGTGTAATGATATATACTGTAATGTACTATGAGATGGTTAGTTTTTAATTTTGTAAAGGAATGGAGTTTTTCTTAATAAAGCACTCGCGTGTAATAATGCGTGTATATTTGCGTGTATATACACACGCTGATACACGCGTTTTTGAAACCAGTATACACGCGATTTTAGATGCCAATATACACGCGCTGGTAGATGTGTTTCTGAAACTTCAATACATGTGAATTTAGATGCCAATATACACGCGCCTGATACTACTCATATACATGCGCGACCATACACGCGCCCGTAACTTATTGCGTGTATTGAACGCGTGTATGGCAGCAGTGTCTTGTAGTGTAACTCAGCTCGTCAATCAGCCTGCCTAGCTCCAAGCTTCTCCAACCTCGAAGCTAGTCTTGTGTGCGTGTAGCACACGGTAGATACACACTGTGCACATGACAGGTAGCAACCAGCATCGGTCGAAGGACTGTGTGCCATGTGTTTATTATGGTGAGTGCGACCATGAAGACAAAGAATGCCTCTTCCATGTATGTGGCAAATGCAAAACTCAGAGTCACCACTCTCTCGTGTGCCCAGAGGCCTTTTTGGAACAGTTTGATGCTGTGCAGCACATGTTACTCAAGCGTAGGAAATCCCAGGATGTCGACCATCTACTGAAGTGCAAGAAGGAGCTTTAGAAGTTTATCAAAGATGCGAAGCAGGCTTCAGAGTGGCTGTCCAACATTCTCAATGGATTGCACGACATTCAATGGGCAGTTTATGCAAGTAGACAGCTCTTGTCATATGTGAATCATGAGATTCAAAAACTGGAAAACGAGGACAGCAGTTTGGAGAGCATCTTGGAGAGTAACTCCCTGGTTCCTGATGCTGATTTTGATAATGTTGTTCCTTCTGTTACTCCTATGGGCAGTGAGCTTCATGATGTCCTTGCACAAAGGAGAATTTGGTCAGAAATTAGCTATGTGGAAAGTGTTTCTCATGTTGTTCCATCCTTGCATGGTGATACTCAGTCTGAACAACATTTTGATTATATCCTTCATGTTAGTGATGGTCTATGGCATAAGCAGAATGAAAAGCTGGTCCTTGCTGAAGAAGAGAATGAGGATGCATCCAATGAAGAAGACGATTATACCAATGATGAGCCAGATGTGTGGCACAAGTTATCACCTGTATCTACAGTGCAGGTTATGGTCAACTTTACAAAGATGTTTCCAGCTGCAACTTTCATACCTCCCACATTTCGACATCCTTATGATCACTTTGATTTGGGGTACCAATCAGCCCCAGTGGAGGTGTTTTCAAGCTATTAGTCCTGAAGTGTTCAACATGATACTCATTTGGAGCATGATACCCAAGTTGTGGCCAGCCAAGAGAGAAAGTCTCCAAGTTATGTCCAGTCCACAACAGAGTTGCTTTATGATCTTGAAGATGAATAACTTGCTGCATATTCCAATGGTGTAAATGGGTTAACTATTAATGACTTGTTCAGTCATGAAGTAGGTTGTTCTGAAGAAGCTGATGATGTGGAACATCCCACTATGGATGAAGAAGAGCTGCCCAAGATGCACGAAGCTGTCACTGACATTCATTGTGAAGTTTATGAAGACGTCGATGACCTGGTGGTTCATCCAGTAGATGTCGATAAGAAAATGGTAGCTTGGGAAAGGCAACTTGCAGGGGAGGATCATGACAAGATGCCATCTTTGCTTGGTGATTTCAGTTTTCTTGATCAAGGGTTTGATCAGGGATGCAAAGTTTCTCTAAGTTTGCCGATATGGGACCCAAAGCCAAATGATATTGATGAGGAGGCTGTGCTCCTTGCTATAGCAGCTCTTGTAGACCATAGGGAGCTTTCAGATGGTACCTTCATTCATGAAGCAATTGTCGATGCTGGGGAGACATGCCTAGCTAGGGACCAAGCATTTGACACGCTGAAGAGAGAAGCGCGGAGGTGGGATGGTAGGATGAAATGCAGAAATACATAGATGTACAGCTCGATCAAGCCTTCCAAATTAGCTTTGATGGTGTGAAGCTGGTAGTGTTGGAACCTGAGCGCCAGGGAGAGAACAGTTCTCTATGGTGATTCCCAGTGGAGGAAGAGGACGACAGTGAGATTCATTCGACCGCTTGTACATTGTCAGTTCCTGTACCTGAGCAAGTTCACGACTCTAGCATGATGTCTAAATGTAACAGGCTGAAATCGGATGGTGAGGGTACTATTACAGAAGCTGTGATAAGCGTGAACGTATGGTTTGAACCGGTGAGAGAGTTGCAGTGGTGGAGACCAATTGAGCAGTGGTGGCTGGATAGCTAGAGTAGATAGATGCTATTGTACAATGAGTACAACGAGGCCGTGGGGATAGCTAAAGAGAAGAAGTAATCATATCGTTATCCTGGTGGTAGCGTTGAGTGCGAAAAACAACAATAAGAAAGTGAACGAACACCGAGAAGTTCGGTGGAGCAGGGTGGATGTTTCCGCAGCTAGGCTCACAGTTGCTAAAGGCTGCCACGTCTCATGTGGTTGATGCAATATTCAAGGCGTATAGGTGGATTGAGCAGATGAAGTATGTTACCAAGATGGTGGAAAGGAGGAAAAAAGGCACAGATAGGCAGGAGAGAGGTCTCTCAGATTCTCGGATGGATGAGAAAGTGGATCACCAGTATGCAGTATATGCTCAGATGCTGAGTAGGTTGTCTGAATTGAGGGTGCAGTGTTGCTTTTAGTTTATCATGTTGTTCATGATGGGCCTTATGCTTTCCAGGAAGTTGTGGTTCATGTGCATAATGGGATTGTTCTATGTGTTCATGATGCTTTCTTTCACCATGGATATGGTGTTCATTTTTTGTCTCTTTGTGAATCAAGGGTGATCCCCGCTGAGCTCTATTATTCTCTGTACATTCGTTGAGTCTGTCTGTCTATCTTCCTATATATTAAGGGTGATCCGATCTATATTATTCTCTGTACATTCATCGACTCTGTCTGTCTTCTTGTATATTTGTCTTATCTATTATTATTTCCAATGAATCAGTATGTTAAGTCTTATGTATTCCATGTGACAATTGGGATCATACGCACGAGTTGATCAGTCTTGTGTATCATTATTTTTGGTGAACCTATCTTGTATATTTCCAATGAATCAGTATGTTAAGTCTTATATATTCGTCTTATCTATCATTATCTTCTTGTATATTCGTATTATCTTTTATTATTTCCAATGAATCAGTATGTTAGGTCATATGTATTCCATGTGATAATCGGGATCATACGCACGAGTTGATCAGTCTTGTCTATCATTATTTCTGGTGAATCTATCTTCCTGTATATTTATCTTGTCTATTATTATTTCTGGTAAATCTGTCTGGTAAGTCTTCTGTGTGACAATCAAAATCATACGCACAAGTTGATCAGTCTTAAGCAATGGTTTCCGTTACATAGTTGCATGTAACCGATAGGGTATGTCTCCATCATCTTGTGCATGGTCCACATTCAAACTAGTGTATTATTGTGCGCATAACTAGAGACACTCAGTAGGTTGATCAGGAGAGTGGTCAGTCCTCTCGACAACACCGAAGTTAAATGCTGCCACCCCATTCCAGCCAAAAATTCTTCTGGATCCTCTCCAATATGCCCATGGAACATTGGATGTGTCATCATGGCTACCATCTTCTCTACTAAAAAATTTCAGACTTGCAAACAAATTGAAATGGTGCTTGAAAGCCCTCCTCAGTGGTGGCACCAAAACAATGATGTGTCGGGGATACCTGCCTCTATAGCCCATTCGAAACACACCACCGTGAGGAAGAACTATCACCTAGCACCACAACCCAGCACAAATACCAAATGAAGGCACTAGTACACTTAGCTAATGTCCCTTGATCTCCAAATGAAGCAGATACATGAGCACACTCCAAGTTCTTCAAACCAACCAAGCTGACAACTCCAAACGTCCTCCTAGGTCAGCTCTGACCTCCTAGAGCTTGGATCTTTACTTATAAACCTTTAGCTACCCTTATCTGACTACCAACACAACTGACCAAAACAACTCTCGGTTGTGACACACAGCTGACTGAACCTATCAAAAAGTTGCTTTCGAATGTTGATGATGACTCCAGTCCAAAAATAAGTTCTCTAGGATCCTCTACAATCCTCCAGCACTAGCTTATCTTAGATCCACAACCCCAAGACCTCGCTAGACACTTTACTGACCCTTTGTTTTAATAACCTACTAATAGCTCTCTATGATTAAACTTTACTGAAAACCGACTCAGCAATCTAACACAAAACTGGCTGATTCAGCAGCCTCAACTGAAGCAGATTCTTCCTCTCACTTTTCCACCTATGTCCAGTTAGAATCATGTAACCATAAATTCCTGGCAGCAGCGTCATCCAAAAAAGCACCCAGCGAAAGGATACTGTCGTCCCAAGTCCTTATGATTTTCGTAATTGGAAAGAAGTCGGTTGTTCCAACTCGAGCAAAGTCCGCAAGGGCTGCTTCCCTCAAGAGATCATCGTTGAACGGTCGGCGTTCAGGCTCACGACGTCCTAGTTCTGCATCCTGTATAGCCCGACGCCAGAGTTCATCCATTGTTAAAGAGGGTAGTAAAACGCAGGGACGAAAAGAAAAAACAGGGTTTTAAATACTCGCATTTGATTCCGTTGATGCATTTTGACCGTCTTGTGGATTAAGGTCATGAAGACCTAACTGATAAAGTTGCAACTGCTGACGGAGAGTCAATGGAGGACGTCATCATAAGTGGTATCAAAGCCCATGTTTATATTTGAGAGAGGAAACTACAGCTTCCACGGCAAGGAAGGCAAAGGCAGACCTCTAAAGCAAAAGCTAAAAGCAAAAGCCCCGCCTAACGTATACCCTAGCGGCTTTCTTCTGGAAGGTGCCACATGGCATAAAATGAGATCCCATGTGGCGAAAGAAGGGCTGTTGGGCAGACGGTCACTGGTTGAGTGTTGCCTCTAAGAGAGAAGTGGGAAATGGACTTTTACCGAGAGAAGCCCATGCTGGGCGGATGATCATGGTCGCGTACTGCATGAGGCAAGCTGGAAGGCGTCCACTCTCCTTGACGCCACCTCAGGCAGCACCCCGCTTTCCCACTCTCTCCTGCTATGTGAATGCATTTTAATGCATTGGTGCATATTGGTGGAATTGGAATGCATTAATTGGTATTGGAGGCATGAATCAATACTTGGAATGGCATATGATATGCTTATGTGAATGCTTAATAAACATGTACATGGAGGTGTTGAATGCCCAAGCTTAGGGGCATACATGTGTTTTGATTGATACATTTGGAGTTATATGGTGTTGTGGAAGACATTCGGACATTATGAGATTGACATTATGATATTGGCATGAGTTCATGTACTCAATTATTCGTGAACCCCTACTTCTACTCGTCTATTGCAAGCTATTTCCATTGTAGAATCTAGTTTGTGGTGTAGAGGAGTACCTTGGCATATAGACGGAGAGACCAAGGGGAGAGTTTTCTTGAATCTTCCTTGCCGGTAAAGCAGTAAGGAAGAGGATTAAGTATTGGCGGGTGTAGACTTGGCCCCAACCCTTGGCTTGAGAATACTCGCTAAGGGGTGGGAAGGCTTGGCTAGGAGATTAGCAAGCAAAGCTCTCCATCAACACTCAAACTTCATCGGTACTACAAAGGTTACATGCAATATGCCATTGGTGAATGTATGATGCAATGGAGATATGCTTTTGATTCTATGCCAAATGCCAAGGGAGCATTGATTGTTGGATTGAGTTCATTGAGATTTTGTCTCCAATAAAAAAGGAGACCATGCAAAAAAATTTCAAGAATAATATGCATGGATTGGATTGAGGGCGTTTGTGGACACATGTAAGGTGCTTTTGGATGCCAAAGTTGTCTGGAAGCAAGGGTGGAACATGCGGAAGGCAAATGGGTACCGAAAGAGCACTTAAGCAAATGGGTATCGAAAGAGCACTTAAGCAAAATTTACAGATTCACAAAACCCTAAATCAGTAAAATCACATTAGGGCTGGAGTTTTGGTGATGATATAGGCTCTTAGTACTCCCTTACACCTTACCAACCAACAAGCCTTCAACCTCTCCGTTCCAACATCATTTGGATCTCCAACTTGCCATTTTTCCATTGGAGGGCCCAGTTAGAAACAACAAGCTATTTTGGACAAATGACATCATAAGATGGATGCACATCATTAGGTCTTTCCAAAAATCCATAGTACACCTGAATCTAATGTTGTTTGGAGGGTCAAACCTATATGGTTGACTTTAAAGTCAAAACAGAGTATATCTGCACTTTGACATTGGTCAAACCCTCTTAGGCATAGTTAGTACTTGTCATCACAAGCTCACACACCAAATTTTATCTAAATTCGATGAATTTTGAGTACTCTATAGCCTAATTCCTATTTTTGCACAAACCCTAAAATAGAGAATATTTGGGCTATCCAAAAATCTTCTGTTCTTGCATATGTGGATATGTGGATACTACGCAACAAGATCTATCCATAGAGACCTAGATCATCAATTTCTGACACCATTTAATCCTTTTACTAGCCATTTTCCATTTCCAACCATCATGCCAAGGGAACGTCCATCTAAGCAAGCGATGGAACTTCAAGAGATAAGGGAAGACAAGAAAATGGTGAATGAGGATCATGTACAGGAGATTGGTGAAGAGGATATGGATTTACAAGGCAAGAACAACATTGCAAATGTGGCACATAGGACAAATCATCTACAAATTGGGCCAAGCTTTGCAAATGTGGCCAATACATCAAATCATTTGGGAGAAGAAAATGCACAAGCAATACCCACTAGGACAAATGATATGTCACAAATGATGATGATGATAAAATGCATGATGGAACCATGATTCAAACATTTGTAGAAACCATTGTGCAAGAGATTAGTGACATGCGTGATGAGATGAAGAACAAGGATGAAGACAAGGGTGGACCATCTCACAATGTTCAACAAGCTCATGTTGAAAACAAAGAGAATCATCACTCCAGTTTTCATTCTACTTATGGTGCTATGCACAACCCAATGTTTCCATACACACCGAATGAATCCAAAGACAAGGGTCATGCATTTCCAAACCCAAGGAATGAAGGTTCAAGATTCCCAAGGAGTGATGTTCATATTCCATTCAAGTGGAATACTCATCGAGGCGGTGCTTCAAGACCTCATGTTGAGGAAGATCTTGCTGATGAGTTTGAGGATAACAATGGTCAAATGCCTTCTCACAAGCCATGGGTGGAGGAAAGCAATGTGTTAAGTTTTATGGTAGAGCCACTACTAGTGAAGGCAAGAAAAGATCAATCAATGTATGTGAATGCTGGCTACCATCTCTTGGTTTACCTCTTACTTTGAGCGAGCTAGAAGAGCTACTATACACTCTATTGTAAAAGAGCTTGGATTTACTAAGGAAAATGAGAACTTATTTCATTTCACATTTGGTCATTGCATATAGTATGACCATGTGGACCTTTATGCACACATTATGGGTGAGACACTTGCTGTAATTTCTAGATAGCGATAAAATGAGGAGATCTCGATGCTGGTTCTCTCTCGACAAGACATCACCAATGTGTTCATGGTCAATGGGAATACACAAGTTGAAAATGGAAATGTTGGGATTACTTTCATAAGTGCTTTGATTGATACATTTTCAGCTTATGATATGATGCCATGAGATTATGGAGACGTTGTTAGGCATTTTTCTGAAAGGTATTTTCAGCTTGTGTACATATGGATGCATGGCATGTGTGAAGGTTTTGCCTTTGAATGCGTTGGCAGATGTACAGGGTGGATGGTTTTGTTGTGGGCTTGTTACAGGTTTGTCTGGAATGTGGTCAGCTCTGCAGATGATATCAGCTGTTCGGTCGTTGGAAATGTGGGCGCGTCCAAGTATGAATGGGTACCACCAGATTGTATTTGAAGGCATGCATGGAAGCATGTGGCGTTTAATTATTGGGATGCCAAATTAATGAGTGTATGAGCTAGATCTTTAAGGCATAAAAGGAAGGCTTGAGGGTGGCTTCGTGTGTGCTGGTGACAACTAGAGGCAAGCTGGCGGGTTCTTCTAGAAAGAGGTGAGCTGGCGAGGAGCTGTAGCCTGGGCACGTTAACATGGAAGCCACCTTTGGACCTAAGAAAGAGACGAGAAGGACGAGAGGGAGTAGGGTCCCTGGTGATGGTTGAGGGGCTGGCATCAACGGGTGGAGGCCGCCTTTGGTGACAGAGGGGCTTTGGCGTTGGTGCAGCTGCTGCTCGCGACATAGAGTGGTGGCGACAGTAAGTAGAGGGTGGCCGGTCGTGCGAGGGATCGCAGACGAAGAGGTGATGTGGTCGTGGCTCGAGACTGATGTTGAAGCGAAGAGACAAGAGCCGACGAGCTGTAGAGGTGATCTCTGGTTTTGGTGGCTAACACGTTGGTAGCCGGCTGGATGCGAGAGAAGCAAGGACGTGGAGGGTGTTGGTGATGCTATTGGCGACAGATTGCTGCTGGCCAACAGTGTGAAGATAGAGAGTGCCTTTGGCTGGTGGACGGTGTGGCTGTGGTGGCTGATTGGGCAAAAGGAGCGTGCAGAAGGGGCCGCCTTTGAAGCTAGTACCGCAGCAGGACCAAGGATGTAGAGGCGCCGGCGGGTGCTGAAGTGTGATGGGCTGACAGAGGCTGGCGAAGTGGAAGGGAGGTCGCCTACAATCGCTGGCGTAACGAGGAGACAGACGTGGGCGGCTCTATAAAGAGGAGGGTTGTCTTCAGCAGAGTGTGGTGCTGGACGTAGAGAAAGGGCCGCTTCAACGACGGTGGTGGTGGCTGGCACGTGACGCAGGTAGAAGCTGGATGCACAGGCGAAGACCAAGTTGTATTTTGAGGGCGTGGAGGGTGCTGGCGACAGACGGCAGTTGATGTGGCTTGGTGTTGCTATCAGGGTGGTAGAGGTCGGTATAGCAGGCATGCAGAGAAGAAGCTGGTGTAAGGGTGGCCACCTTCAGGATGCAAAAGGAGGCCACCAGCCGAAGGGAGTGAAGGAAGCCGAGTGGAGCTGGCTGAATTGTGAAAGAGGGACTTTTTTAACATTATTGTGGATAAGTGTGCAGGTTTTCATTATCTTGTGGAATACAGGGTTTTTGAGGTATCTTTGTGTGGTGTTTTGAGAGATTTCTGTTTCCAGCATTGTGCTGGTGGTGCCCCTTGTGTTTGTTGTGTGGCATTTCTTCTTTTCCCAGCCTCCTTTTTGGTGCCCCCACTGAGGATCTTTCTTCAGGTTCCTTCAGTTTACAGGTTGCAACCATGGCGTTTGCTTATCCTGAATTTCACGGTGATAAGAATGAGGATGTAGAGGATTTCTTGGAGCAAATGGAGGTAGTATGTATTACCAACCATGTGGATAATCCGGATCAAATTTTAAGGCTCTTTCAGATCTTTTTGAAGGGCACAGCGGGACATGGCTTCGAGGGTTTGAAGCAAAAAGAACTGTAAGATCCCTGTTCCCACCGAGCAGCAAACGGATTCGGGGTACTGGCAGCGGAAGTAGCGCTTCTCGCGCGGGACAGGGGTCCCACACTCGGGGCCTCGCCCACGGATATCCGGATAAGAGACTAATCCGTCGGTTGTTCCAAAATAAATGAAAAAATATCCAAAAAGACCCTTATAAACTTTCCCAAGTAAGGTGCAAATACCTGACTCATGAAGCGTTGAAAAGTTGCTGGTACATTGGTCAAGCCAAATGGCATCACCCTATAGGCATACACTCCCCAAGGGGTGATAAATGAGGTTTTCCTTTGATCTTTTTCACAAATCCGGATTTGAAAGTATCCAGAGTATCCGTCACACATCTTGAAAGGGTAGAGGATAATAATCCCTCTTTGTGCATGCATTCAGAGGGCAAAAGTCCACACACACACAAGCCATTTTCCACCCTTTTTGGGAGTGACTACAACTAGGGAAATCCACTCTGAATTCTCTACTAGAAAAATAAATCGAGCTTCACGCAAATTAGTTACCTCATTCTTAAGCACCTCTGCTTGCACTACTCCCAAACGCCTTAGGTGCTGTACCACTAGCTTACTTTGGGGCTTGAGATCAATCTTGTGCTCTACTAGGGTAACTTGGCGTACTTGTTGTGAGTAGCTGTTTGCAAAAAGGTTAGGAAATCCATCCAACATTTTTAAGTAATTCTCCCTTTCAATACCTGCTATGGACTCATCAAGAAGAAGTTCATTCTGTTGGTGAAGACTAGTGAGGTCCACATCTCCTTTCTTGAACATGGTTGAACAAGCTTCCCCTTCCAAGGCTCCATTATCTTTAGCATCCCCTCAATCCCTTCCCAGGGAAAGACCAAATGCAACTCCCTCCACCTCCCCTTCTGAGATGGAATCCTCGGAGCTACCACTTGTCTCCTCTTCATCGGTTGACTCTGGAAGTTGAAGATTCACCTCTTACCACTTTCTTGCGATGACTCTTGATGTTGTAGTGGACCTTCTTATTCTCACCTTGTAGAATAAGATCACATGTCTCCCACTTTTGAATTACCTTCACTTGGTGAAGCCATGGCCTACCCAATATCAATGGGTAAGCCCTAGCATGAGGCTTTATATAGGAATGACCTGGAAAGTTGTAGGCACAGAAATACCACATACATCCACTCCCAAATTCCTGACAATTTCTAAGGTTTTCACCCTAGTATTATTAGCAAGTTTGATGCGATAGTGAGAGTTAGTAGAAGACAACCTTAAATCGGCATCTTTTATTGTTTTTTCACTCATAACATTGATTGACGCACCTCCATCAATGTATGCATTAGAAATTGTTTGCCCCTAAATGATGACATCAATCACGTGCACATCATCTCCTACATCAATATCCACCTTTTGAGCCATAGGAGTCCCATTATCCCTCTTTTTCTTTTTCTTAGATTCCCTTGTGCTAGCCATCTTACCCCATTCCTTTTTGAGCTTTGGTGGAGAGAGTGCTAAAAGTTTCCCAAATGTGATTTGTGCTGTTTTCTCTCCCTAAGATCTGTTAAGAGGTCATAACTAAGAGATCCTTACCCAAGAGGAAAGTCAGATTGTCTAATTTTTATCCTAGACGACTTCTTCTTCTTCTTATTTTTCTCCTCTTCTTTAGATTTATCTTCTTGTTCTTCTTCTTCTTGGCTCCTAGTTTTACGACCCCTTTTTGCCATTAATGGCAGATTCAATGTTTCCTCTTCTTCTTTTGAGCATGTTTCCTCTAAAAGTGCTAAACTTTTAACCTCTCTTTTCCTCAATTTTGGACACTCAGTGCGATAGTGTCCCTTCTCTTGACATTCATAGCATGTGACACTACTTCTATCCCTAGGTTTATCCTCAACTCATGGAACGCTAGGTGGCCTTGCATTGACTAAGTGTAACTTCAAATCAGCAAATTCTGCCATAAGTTGTACAATGTTATGATCCATGGATGGAGCTTGTACTTAAGATGTTGAGGCTATCTCTACTCGTGGTGGGGTTGGTACACTCGGAGAAGATTGGAATGTAAACTCAATATGAAGAGTGGCCTCCTTCTTCAATGAAAAGATGCAGGGGAGAAGAGAGCTTGAGCTCTTGCAAGCACACACACTCACAAAACCCTAAAAGAGAGCACACATAAGGTGAGAGGCTGAAAATCTTCTTCTTCTTCACTCAACGCTCAACACACCATATACAAAGATAAGAGTACACACAATATGAAAGGTACTCAACCAAATACATACGAGGGTTCTCTATAGTGTGAACCTAGCTAAATGAGCTGGCGCAATAACTATGCCAGTCTCTAGAATGGCTGTCACACAGCCTGTCATCCCACTGGCCGCATATCACTCATGATCTCACCAACCATGCTAGTGGTGTAAGTGTGGGGCCTATCCCCCAGGCGGGTCATCAGTGTCCACCGCCTCACTAGATGAGCTCGATATCTCAACACTCCCCCTCGAGCTCAACTCCATCTCACGTACACCAAGTGAAGCCCTGAATCTGCGGAGCTTCTCTGTACCCAATGCTTTGGTGAAGATCTCAGCTACCTGATCCTGTGTGTGCTGACATAAATAAGGTCAACATCTCCTGCCAAGACTTTCTCTTTGACAAAATGGTAGTGGACCTCTATATGCTTCGTGTGAAAATGAAAAACTAGGTTCCTGGCCAACTCTATACTGCTAATGTTCTCATAGAAAATGACAACTTGTCTATCCACACTGATAGACCAAAATCTGTAAAAAGTAGCTTTCTCAACGAAGCTACCTCACATGCTGCCATAGCAGCACCTCTGTACACTCGGCCTCTGTACTGGGGATAGAGCAACCGTAGGCTGCTTCTTACTGCTCCAAGTCACAACAGCACTCCCCAAAGAAACATGAAGCCACTAGTAGATCTTCTATCTGAGATACTACCAGCCTAATCAGCATCTGTGTATCCATGTACACATATCTCTGTCCCAGTTTCATAAAATAGTCCACAATGCAAAGTAGACCTCACATATCTCAGTATGCATCTCAATGCATCCAAATGCGGCTTCCGTGAAACCTGCATAAACTGACTCACCAACCCAACAGCATAGCTCAAATCTGGTCTGGTGATCGTCATGTAGATCAAGCTTCCTACTGTGCGCCTATACATAGTAGGATCCTCATAAATCTCTCCTGAATCTGCACTCAACTTGCCATTCTAATCCAATGGCACTGAGATAGGCTTACAGTCTGTCATACCATACTTGGACAACATGTCCAAGCCATATTGTCTCTGCAGTAATCTAATACCATGTGGTGACCTAATCACCTCAATGCCCAAGAAATATATGAGCTCCCCCAGATACTTCATCTCAAACTTCTAAGCAAGATCTTTACATCAAAGATCTCTGCATCATGTTCCCTCGTAATGATCAAGTCATCTACATAGATGACAAAAAGCACAACCCCTCTATCACTATGTCTCACATATAGCCAGAAATCTACATTGGCTACATGAAAGCCAATAGTGACAAGATATTGAGAAATCTTGTCAGACCATGCTCTTAAAGCCATACAAGGCTTTCTTCAACCTGTAAACATGCTCGGGGTGACTCACATCCTCATAACTAGGTGGCTGCAACATATACACCTCTTCCTGCAAATCCCCATGCAAGAATGCATTCTTTACATCCATCTAATGTAAATACCATTGCCTTGACGCTCTCACTGCTATCACAACTCTCACTGTTGCCATCTTGGCAACTGGGCTGAAAGTTTCCTCATAATCAATGCCATATGTCTGTGCATATCCTTTGGCTACCAATCTAGCCTTGTACCTACTTATGCTTCCATCACTGTTATGTTTTACTTTGTACACCCACTTGCATCCAATGGCTTTCTTGCCTTCAGGCAATTGCACTAAATCCCAAGCCTCATTTCCATATAGTGTATCCATCTCCTCATCCATAGCTTTCTCCCAACACACATTTCCAACAGCCTCATCAATGCATGTGGGCTCTACAACCTGCATAACCTTTGCCATGTACGCATAGTGATGTGCCACATAACCATCATAGGTAAACCTCTACACAGGGTTCTTCACTCACCCAGATCTTCGCAGCTTTGCATTCATGGCTTCCATAGCCTTCTTTACACTAGGTGTTCTCATAGCTGGTATCCCAAGCTCCTCATCAAGGCTCATCTCTGAGCCACTAAACTCTCCATCAACATGAGAATGCCCTGCAGAAATGTCAGGCATACTAAAGGACTCAACCACTTTCTCTTTGCTTTTATGTGATGTACTAATCACATTTGCAGGATTGGTATTATGACGCAGCCTGCCACTCCATGGTCTATCAAACAACTGAACCACTAGATGAGGACTCTCCTGGTCCACTCAAAGAATGTGATTGCTGACTTGCATTCTGTGCAACCACATTTCCACTCACATCAGCCCCAATAGCTTCTTTTTCAGCAGCGTACCAGCTGCTCATCTCATAAAAAACAACATCCCTGCTTACCCTCAACTCACGTGTAGCAGGGTTATAACACCTGTATCTCAAGGGAATACCCAATAAACACACATTCTTCAGCTTTTAGATCCAGCTTAGTTCTTAGCTCATTTGGCACATGCACATATGCAATGCATCCAAAAACTTTCAGATGAGACAAATCAGGTTTTTTGCCAGTAAACCTCTCCTCTGGAGTTACATCATGTATGGCTGCAGTTGGAGTCCTGTTCATGATGTAAACTACTGTAGAAATAGCCTCAGCCCAATAGCTATGCGGCATATTCTTCTCTTCCACCAATGCTCGCGCAATCTTAGCAATGTGCTTGTTTTTCCGCTCACCAACTCCATTTTGTTGCAGAGTAGTGTATGTGTATGTAAACTGTCTCCGAATACCATTTTTCTTCAAAAATTCAGAGAACTCATTGGAGAAGTACTCTCCCCCTCCATCTGGCCTTAGGCACTTTACAACCATAACTTTAAAATTTTGAAAATGAGTGAACACCTCACCCTTCTCCTTCATGAAGTATACCCACCCTTTCCTTGTGTGGTCATCAATAAATGTCACATAGTACCTACAGCCTCCCATAGACATGGTACATCTGAATGCACAACATCTAGTGCATTTCTGCTCACATTTTTGTTACGTGGAAATACATGCTTTGTTTGCTTTCCAAATTGGCATGCTTCACATATTCTTTGCATACCTTCAACTTTAAACTTTGGCAGCCCTGTCACAATTCCTTTAGTCTGCATAGACTTAATTCTTTGCACATTCACATGTCCAATTCTTTTATGCCAAATGTCTCTGTCTGCAACAATTCCTCAAACATCGCAGCACTCACTTCAGGCATGTTTTCAATGTAAACATTTTGCCCTTTCTGTTGCCTTTTGCAACCAACCTCCACTTGTCTTTAAAGTCTTCAACATAACAACCATCAGGATTAACCTGCAAACCCTGCTCAATCATCTGGCCAACTAAAACCAGATTCTTTGTTATGTTGGGAACATGAAGTACATCTGCAAGGTACTTCACTTTGCCATCCTGCATAGACAATGGCACATCTCCAACCTGGGCAATTGGATGAGCAGTGTCATCCCCTGTTTCCACAAAACCTGGTCTTTCAAGGTTTTTCATCTCCTTGAACCACTCCCCATGACTTGTCATGTGGCTCGAAGCACCTGAGTCAACGTACCATACATCATCTTTATGTGCTGCTTCAACATTTTCAGACATGGCATGAACAACATGCTGCATAACAAACAACCTTTCATTATCCTTATTGTTTCTGCTCGAGGATGCATAGTTGTTTTGCTGCAATTTTCCATTTTGCATGTAAGCCTGCTTCTTATAACAATCTGCCTGCACATGTCCAGGCTTACCACAATAAAATCATCCACGTGTATCATTATACTGCCTTTGCCAATTTCCATGACCTCTTTGACTCCCCCTGCCTTTGAATTGGCCTCTTCCACCTGCGTGTTGTTGTTGTTGTGAATTCTGGGACTGTTGTTGCTGCTGTGCTAGCCATAATTCTGATTACCTGTTCGGCCACCTCCTTGTCCACAGCCTCCTCTACCTTGTCCTCTTCTTGAACTTGTGTAGAAGGCCTGTTGCTCTGAACTATTTTTATTTTGTGAGGATTGTTGGTCTTCACCCAAGCTCTTCTCTTCTATAATCAACATAGACACCAAATCCTCTTCTTGAACTTGTGTAGAAGGCCTGTTGCTCTGAACTATTTTTATTTTGTGAGGATTGTTGGTCTTCACCCAAGCTCTTCTCTTCTATAATCAACATAGACACCAAATCTATAAAATTGGAAATGTTTTCCCGAGTCTGAATAGACATCTTGAACGCCTTGTATTGTGGCCCAAGACCACATAGACAGACTTCCACCTTATCATCATCATCTACTGAAACACCAATAGTTGCAAGGGATTCCACAATACCCTTTATCTTCAATGCATAGTCATTCATAGACATACTCTTTTTCTCCAGAGTATGAAGTTCATTCTTCAACTGTATCTTTCGTGTCTTGGTATTTGTTTCATAGAGTTTTACTAAGGTGTCCCACGCCTCCTTGGGGGACTTGGCATCCTGTATGTGCCTAATCATGGTGTCATGTATACTGATAGAGAGCCAATACATAACTTTTCTCGCTCCTTGGTTCCAATCCTTGAACTCTTTCACATCTACAGCAGTCGGATTGATGTCCGGTATCTTCGGTGCCTCTTCATGCTCACCTTCTATATAGTCCCAATAGCCCTTTCCCATTAGGAAATTTGTCAGCCTGAACCTCCAAGCATGGAAGTTGTTCTTATCAAGCTTCTCAGCAGCAACAATCTAGTTTATGCCATCATTTGACATCTTGCCAAACACACAAATTTACCAGAAACAACACTCTGGTTTATCCTGCATAAACTGCTGTATTTTTTGCAGAGAGCGGTACTGTAGTACACTCAAATGTCACAACCAGTGACCTCAATGTGCATACATACACCCAACGGCAATTGTTGACCTCAATGTGCATACATACACCCAAGGGTAATTGTTGACCTCCTTGCAGCACACACAGTGTCTGCATAGCCAATCTATCTTCCTGCAGTTCTTAAAATATAGTTCTGCAGAATCGATGACTTACTCGTAGTGCTCGAAATTGTCTGCTTTCTGAAAAACGGAGGTCGTAACGCGCCTGAAACATGTTTTCAGCCCGAAAAAATCAGTTCGATAGGACAATATAGTTACCATATAGCTTTACTCCCACGAAAAAAGCTTCTCAACAATCAGAGATCGTTTGCCGGTGCCTCCCGTAGAGCTCCCGAGACAAGGGTGTAGTCGCCAACACAAATAGGGAAGAGTAGTTGAAGCTCTTACCCTCGTACCGCTTCTTGTGCTTCTTTTGCTTGCAGCTCAGCCCTTAGCATGAAGAACCAGGCTTTGATACCATGAAAAGATGTAGGGGAGAAGAGAGCTTGAGCTCTTGCAAGCACACACAAGGTGAGAGGCTGAAAATCTTCTTCTTCTTCACTCAACACTCAACACACTATATACAAAGATAAGAGTACACACAATATGAAAGGTACTCAACCAAATACATACTAGGGTTCTTTATAGTGTGAACCCAGCTAAATGAGTTGGCGCTATAACTATGCCAATGGCTGTCACATAGCTTGTCATCCCACTGGCCGCATATCACTCATGATCTCACCAACATGCCAGTGGTGTAAGTGTGGGGCCTATCCCCCAGGCAGGTCATCAGTGTCCACCGCCTCACTAGATGAGCTCGATATCTCAACATTCAAAGCAATACGAAGAGCCTCTTTAAAATTAGTGGAATCTTTGCTAAGAACTTTTCCATACATGCGGGGATCCAAAGCCATGATAAACTTTTCCATACAAGCGGGGATCCAAAGCCATGATAAACTTGCTCATCTTAAGGTGCTCCATTGCTAAAGAAATCTTTGAATCTCCCATAGAAGGTGAAAAAGAAAAAGCAACAACATGTAAAGTAGCTTGTTGAACAAGGCTTCATACCTCATTGAAAAGGCAAAAACTGACTTTGCTTCCTTTTGCAATAGTAAAGCATTTGGTGACTCCACTGTCCTAAATCTCTCCTTCATTGCTTTAGTTAACCTTTCCCAATCATTCTTGGACTCCTCTGGGTACAAAGCCTCATGCCAAGTTAAGGCCACAACCTCCAAGAAATCTGGAAGTATTTCTGCCCTCTCCTTCATAGACCAACCTGTCAAGCGGCATGCTCGATTAAACTCTCGAAGATAACTCCCCGGGTCTTCTCTTTCCAATCCTTGGAACACCAGAATGTTGAACATCTTGCACCAAAAGATGAGTAGCAACAAGGAAAATTTACTTATTTCAAAATAACTTTTCTTTAATCATGCAAGACCTTGAGGTTAAAATAGAATAATTCTAAGTAAAACCTGTCCATCAACTCCACCAAAAGATGTGACACAAAGTTGGGGTTTTGACTTCGGTCACTTCTTAGAATCAAAACACACTTGTATGAAACCTCACAGCCGCCTCACCTCCCTTTCTCTCCCTAGGTTAAGATAAAGATAAACACATCAAAGGTGAGATCATAATTCATGGAAGGAAAGATGAAAGGCTCAGGAGAAGCAAGAATTTTTGCCAGTCTTGCAGCTCCAAACAAGAGGGCAATTCTTTGTTTGGAAGAAAATCTTCCGACTCAGGATTATGTGAACGGAAACATACGGGGAATGTTGGTAAGGTTCATCTGTTCGAATTGGGTTATTTGGATGGAACATCTTAAAGTAAAAGAATTTAGCAATCACTTACAAGAGGATAAGATACATGGGATTTGCTTTTTGATAAGAGATTAAGAGGAATTAATCATTATTAAGAAGAAATAATGGCCAAAAGTCTATAAAAATAGAGATACACAGAGAATTGTAGTTTTAAATCCATATAGATTATACAAAGGAGGATTTCATATTACGTAGAGCTTGAAGAGAGCTTCGCGCCTATATAAAAACTTTTGAAAACGGGCAACCGAGTGAAAAGTTATGAGCATTTTACTACAAGACTATAAAACTGCCAAAATTTGCCTAAAAGTTAGCAACTTTGGGAGAAATTCTGACAAAGGATTAAGAAATTAGTTATATGAGTGGAAAGAGCATATAAACAGCTTCCTAGCCATATGATCAATTTTAAAAACCAATACCCGAGTGATGAGTAATTACCGGTTGAAATTTGGATATTAGACCACAAAAACTGCACTTCCCTCTCTTTGCATGAAACCTCAATTTTCACATAGCCTCTTGCCTTTCATCTCCTTCATGATTCAAGCTAGAGGGTAAGGGTTAACATTGCTCAGCAAACAATTGTAAAGATTTATCTAGGGTCCCCAAAGTCTTTCCACATGCTCATTACCACTTAAACCATTGGTACCTCCAAAGGAGGGCGGCAATAAGGCAAGGGCTACCTTGAGAAGTCACAGGCCCACCAAGATAATAACTCCTTATCCCACTTATCATGAATCATCAAAAAGGTTCAAAATTGGGTTAAGCATGAGGAGCTAATGCTAAATGAGACATTCACATGTAAAGAGAGTGTTTGAATAAGGGTTTGAAGATAAGAGAATGGCAATGACACAAAATGCTCAATTGAGGAGGCTTCATTCATTGCTTTGAAAGGGAGAGGAGGGCTCCTTTTATAGGTGGAGAATCACCCTCTCTTACATTGTTACAAATTACAACATAAAATCTTCAACCCTTCAATGACATAAGGGTAGATGTCACCATCAATTGTCCTCTTAGGCTAAGTCTTCTATTGATTATTAAATTGAAGGCTTTTTGACTTTAAAAGTGTGTTGAGATAATAGCCAAGTCTAAGTGGCATTCCCACTTACACATGGCAGAATTCTCCTTTTTCATGTAGGCATTCTAGAAGAATCTTTTCCAATTATGCACCTACACATACTCCTCCACATGCCTTCCACACTCCCCAGCTTGTAGCCTTATGGTAAATACTATATTAATAATACAATTAAAATCCATGTGAGCATGAAGGCCCACTTTTATTTTCCACATCACTAGCCTATCTACCATACCAAAGTATTTATCAAGCATACTTGTGGCATTTTCAATGTGTGCACCCTAAATCAAGTAAAACCATTATATTTGAAGATAGACTGGTGGTGTTATCAGGGTAGTCGCCAAGCTGCCGTATCACCACGTTGTTATTCCATTGTGGGCGCCGCAATCTTCTTGGACAAGCTTCCACCTTATTGCCATTGAGAAACCATCAAAATATGTACAAAATTGAAAATGAAAGATATCCATTTTTCATGTCACAGTACCTTCAGGATATCCTCCTGCTATTGATAAACTCCATGGAGGACATGCTAGAGGTAGCGAAGAGCATGGAACAAGCTCATGTAACTGAGTTGGAGTTTCAGATTGCCCATAAAAATCTCCAACTTGTGGACGTGCCATGCGCTGCGAGATGGGTGGCAGGAGTCCAAAGAGGGCAGATTTGGATGAGACCAGGTCACGGATGATTTGGAATGCAAAGCCGATGGAGATGAAAAGTAAGAAGTTATGATGCAGGTTGACATTTGGGCCGCATGAGGTGGGGGGTCGCATAGTTTCACTTGCCCATACCCAGCCTTGAACCATTATATTCCCCATCTCCTCGTGGATGATTTTGTTGTAATTTATAAGGACTTCACCCCGACTACCACTTTCCCACTTTTTGCATTGAAAGCATTGTCAAAGTAGCTATGAATGGCCACTTTAGGCCAGACAGTTAGCTATGCGATATTAGTTAAGAAGTCTCTTGTAAATGACTACATTTGGTACCAACTATAGAGGTAAGGTGTTGGCCCAAATAGGAACTGCACAATCCGCAGGCTAAAACTCGCCCAAGGACATAGTAGAAGCAGTCTAAAACTCGCCCAAGGACATAGTAGAAGCAGTCTTAACAGGGAGCTACCCATAGCAGAAAAGAGTAAGCCAGCCCTTGTATGACAAATCCCACCATCTCATATTTAAAGTCTTATGTAAACTAACTTTTAATTTTGTTTTTCAATCTCTGAATCATGTACGAACTGTATTGCAATCTCTATGAATCATGTACGAGCTGTATTGCAATCTAAATAAATGGGCTCTTTCAAATTATAATTTGTCTTTTGTGGAGTTTGTATATGATTCATCTTTTTATGTTCTCTATGAGCTTCTCTATAAATTTGAATTACACAAAACATCAAAATCCAAAGGGGCTAGAGGGGTGCAAAAATGCCGTGTGTAGGCCTCCCGCACAGGCCATTTTCGCACCCTTTTGGCCCATCATGTGGACAGGTCTTATTGCTAGTAAAACATCACTTTCTTCTTTAGGCTTATGTGACAAAGTATGGAAAACATCACAATTTGCACAAAAAAACTACATGAATTGCACGAAACATTAAAATCCAAAGGGACCAAATGGGTGCAAAAATGCCACAAGCCTTTTTTGCACCCTTTTGGCCTACTTGTTTGGTTTAATTTAAAAAAACTATCTATTTCATTGTCCATTCCACGTTTTCTTACTATTTTCTTCCTTTTGAATATACCATATTCGTATACAAGGTACCTGTCAGTCTGAATGGGCTTGGCAAAGAGTACAAGCCATTCAAGACGACCTCCATTGTAGTTAGGAGAATATTTCCAACTTTCGAGACTTGATATCTATGCTGATCATAGAAGAAAAAGCTTTAGGTGAGGATTCTTCTTCACAAAGCAAGAACACATTGGAATAGGCCTTCTACTCTAATTCAGGTAGAGGCAGAGGTAGAGGCCGTGGTTGAGGCGGCCAAGGTGGTGGGCCGACAAGGAAATCTGAATTCTGGACAACATCAATCCAATGATTTACTGCAGCAATCATACACAAGTGGAAGAGGCAAGTCTAGAGGCAGGGGGAGCCAAAGAGGCCGAGGTGGTTGGCAAAGAAATAAAAATGCAAATAGCATAGAGTGCTATTATTGTTAAAAACCAGGACACATGGCAAAGGACTACTACAAAAAGTAGAATGACATTAAAAGTGGAAAGTTGCACCAAGGCACCTATGCATCATCTAGCAAACATGGAGGTGATGACAAAAATGAGCAACTGTTTGTGATGCAGCACATGCTTAGTTCCATAACAAGGGATGTGTCAGGATCTCAAGATATATGGTATGTTGATTCTTATGCCTCTAACCACATGAACAGTCATGTTGAGTGGTTTAGAGGTATGCAAAAATTGAAAAAACTAGGTTATGTATAAACAGGTGATGATACTGCGTATCCCATTATTGCGCATGATGGTAAAGTGCCATTGTCTATGCAGGATGGCAAAATGTAGTACTTGGTTGATGTACTTCATGTTCTGAATATTACAAAGAGCCTGGTTTCTGTTGGATAGATGGTTGAGCAAGGTCTGCAAGTGAGGTTTAATTCTCAAGGATGTTTTGTGGAAGACTTCAAAAATAAGTGTCGCTTGGTTGCAAAGGGTAACAGAAATTACAGGATGTTTACTTTGGATGTGAACATGCATGAGATAAAGGCAGCCATGTTTGCGCATAGAACAGGTGTCATTGTAAAGGGTAACAGAAATTACAGGATGTTTACTTTGGATGTGAACATGCATGAGATAAAGGCAGCCATGTTTGCGCATAGAACAGGTGTCATTGTAAATATTGACATATGGCACAAGCGCATTGGTCATGTGAATGTACAACGACTGAAGTCTATGGAGGCCTAAAATATTGTTGCAGGTTTGCCAAAGTTTAAGGTTGACGGTATGCATAAGGTATGTGAAGCATGCCAACTTGGTAAGCAGGCCAAACATGCTTTCCCATACGAAAAGAATGTCAATGCAAGGCTATTGGATGTCATACATTCAGATGTATGGGGACCGACCAAGACTGCAACAATTGCAGGTTGCAAGTACTATGTTACATTCATTGATGACCACACTAGGAAAGTGTGGGTTTATTTCATGAAGGAGAAAAGTGAGGTGTTTGCTCATTTTCAAAGATTTAAACCCTTGGTTGAGAAGGAAAAAGGCATGCAAATAAAATGCATGATATCAGATGGTGGGGAGAATATTTCTCCAATGAGTTCAGTGATTTTCTGAGAAAGCAGGGAATCAAGAGGAAGTTTACATGCATGTACACTCTGCACAACAGAATGGTGTTGCAGAAAGGAAAAACATGCACATTATTGCAGAAGTGGCACGTGCCTTGATGGCTGAAAAGAATATGCCACATTATTTTTGCGCAGAAGCAATAGAAACTACTGTGTACATTATGAACAGGGCACTCACTGCAGTTGTTCATGGTATCACTCCTGAACAAAAGTTTATAGGCATAAGACTGGATGCGCCTCACTTGAAATTGTTTGGGTGTATTGCATATGTATATATTCCTGATGAAGTTAGAACAAAGTTGGATCCAAAGACAGAGAAATGCATTTTCATTGGTTATGCTATCGAGCAAAAAGGTTATATATGCTATAACCCTACCACTCGTGAGATGGGAGTAAGCAGAGATGTTGTCTTTGATGAGATGAGTAGCTAGTATGCAGTAGTATTGAAGGCAATAGAAGATGTTGATGTAAGAAGTGCTGATGTTGCACCACATGTAGTATAGCGATCATAGGTGCTGAGTGGACCTGGGGAGTCCTAGATCAACCTTTGGTACCTGATCTGTCAGTAGGTCAGTCACTCATGTGTGGATCGTGACTCTAGTGGCTCTGAGAGTAGAGCCTTGATGAGGAGCTTGGCATTCCGTATGTGGTTACTCCTTGTGTAAGGAGAACCATGGCTGTTTTGAGGACACCTGGCAGTGATCCAGGTGTACGCATGTCTACAAGGGTTGGTTACCCTGTTGACAAGTTGAGATATGATGGATATATAGCCCATCGTTATGCTTACATGGTAAAAGAAATACAGGAGGTTAAGCCCACTTGCTTTGATGCCATGGATGAGGATATGGCAGCATTGGTGGATGCAAATGCAACATGGGAGTTAGTGCATTTCCCTAAGGAAAAGAAGGCAATTGGATGTAAGTGGGTGTATAAAGTCAAGCACAATGCTGATGGTTCAGTGAGCAGGTACAAGGCAAGATCGATTGCGAAGGGCTATGCACAGACTTATGGCATAGACTATGAGGAGACATTCAGCTCGATTGCAATAATGGCAACCGTGAGAGCTATCATTGCTATGGATGTAGCAAAGGGTTGGTCTTTACATCAAATGGATGTAAAGAATGCTTTCTTGCATGGTGATTTGTAAGAAGAAGTACATGATGCAGCCACCAGGTTATGAGAGTGATGCACATCCAGATTTTGTGTGTAGGTTATGCAAAGCCTTGTATGGCTTGAAGCAGGCACCCAGAGCATGGTCAAACAAGATTGAGGAGTATCTTGTTACCATTGGATTGGATTTCAGATATCCAGTGCAGATTTTTCACTATACGTGAAAAAGACAGATAGAGAGATCATCGTCATCTATGTGGATGACTTGTATCACTGGTGATGATAATGATAATGACTTGTATCACTGGTGATGATAATGATTCAGACATACATGATGATAATGATTCAGACATACATGACGTGAAAAAGACAGATAGAGAGATCATCGTTATCTATGTGGATGACTTGTATCACTGGTGATGATAATGATAATGACTTGTATCACTGGTGATGATAATGATAATGACTTGTATCACTGATTCAGACATACATGACGTGAAAAAGACAGATGGAGAGATCATCGTCATCTATGTGGATGACTTGTATCACTGGTGATGATAATGATAATGACTTGTATCACTGGTGATGATAATGATTCAGACATACATGATGTCAAGATGCTTTTAAAGCAAAAGTTTGAGATGAAGGATTTGGGTGAGCTACGGTATTTCTTGGGCATAGAGGTGGTGCGATCACCTCATGGTGGCATTTTGCTATTGAAGAGGCAGTATGGATTAGACATGTTGTCCAAGTATGGTATGACATGCTGTAAGCCTATTTCAGTGCCATTGGAGCAGAACACAAAGCTTTCCGTAGATACAAGTTAGCTTTTGGAGGACCCCACTACATACAAGCACATAGTGGGTAGTTTGATCTACATGACCATTACAAGGCCAGACTTGAGCTATGTTGTTGGACTTGTGAGTCAATTTATGCATGCCTCTAGGAAGCCACACTTGGATGCGGCTAGACGGATCCTCAGGTACATAAAGTCCATAGTTGATTATGGACTTTTCTATGAGGCTGGTATTACAAAGATACAGTTGCATGGGTACATAGATGTTGATTGGGCAGACATGAAATCTACCAGTAGTTTTATGTTCTCGTTTGGGAGTGCTGCTGTGAGTTGAAGTAGTAAGAAGTAGCCACCAACAGTTGCCTTGTCGAGTACAGAGGTAGAGTATAGGGGTGTTGCTATGGTAGCTTGTGAGGTAGCTTGGTTTCAAAAACTACTTGGTGACATGGGAGAGCCCGTGGTGGATAGGGCAATTGTCTTATATTGTGACAACATGAGTAGCATACAATTGGCTAGTAACCTAGTATATCATGCTAGAATGAAGCACATTGAGGTGGATTATCACTTTGTGAAGGAGAAGGTTCTAGCATGAGATGTAGATCTGGTATATGTCAGCACAGAGGATCAGGTAGCTGACATCTTCACGAAGGCATTGGGAATAGAGAAGCTCCACAAGTTTAGGAGCTTACTTTTAGAGTACACTATGTGGAGTTGAGATCGAGAGGGAGTGTTGAGATATCGAGCTTAATTAGTGCTACGGCTGACATTGATGACCCGTCTAGGTGATAGCTTCCGCATCTACACCACTGGCATGGTTGGTGAGATTATGGGTGATATGCAGCCAGTGGGATGATAGGCTGTGTGACAGCCATTTTGGATTACTAGAGACTGGCGTAGTTATAGCGCCAGCTCATTTAGTTGGGTTCACTTTATGGACCGATCCTTGTATATTGTAGTAGTTGAGTACTAACCCATATAGTGTGTAGTCTTATTTTTATGTTATGTTGGTTGAGTAGAGAAGAAGAAGATAGAAGAAAATTCAGCTATCCATCTCTCTCTTGTGTGTGTTTGTTTGCTTGCTAGGGTTTGAAGCTCTCCCTCTCCCCCACATTATCTTTAAGGTACAACACCCCTATCCAAGAGCTACACATTTCTGATTGAGGAGATGTATTCACACGGGCTTGTAGGTACTTATGTGGTACGTACTACTTTGTACTTTAATTTAGCGGCCATAATCACATTTCGGGCACGTCTCGATCTCTATTCTGTCATCACTGCAAGTTATTTTTGACAGTTTTTGGGAAGCTCTGGTTGAGAACGATCTCTGGTCAAAATTTGGTTACTGCAGTGTAGCAAGTTACAAACAAAAATTGTCTGTTGATTACAGGTTGCATACAAAAATTATCTGTTATAATTTTTTGATTATTGTAGGGGAACATGTTTGATGGAATCAGTCAGATTGTCAATGAGAAGCTGGGCAAGAAAAACTTCCATGCCTGGAAGTTTAAAATGACCAATTTTTCAATGGGTAAAGGTCTTTGGGACTATGTGGAAGGAGACAATGATGAGCCTTCAGAGTTGTCTGAAGAGAATGCCACTCCAGCAGACAGATATAAAGGTATTCAAGGATTGGAATAAAGGTGCAAGGAAAGTCATGTATTGGCTTTCAATTAGTGTCACAAACACAATGATAGGACACATACAGGATGCCAACACTCTAGTAGTTGTGTGGCAGAATCTGGTGCAGATGTTCCAAACCAACACAAAGGTAAGGAAATTACAGCTAAAGCAAGGGCTACATACTGTGGAAAAGAAAAGCATGTCTATCAATGAGTATGCTTTAAATATCAAGGGTATTGTTGAATCCCTTGGGTCTATCAATGTATTAGTGAAAGATGATGACTTGGTAAGTGTCTGTTTGAATGGGCTTGGCAAAGAGTACAAGCCATTCAAGACCTCCATTGTTAGGGAGAATATTCTCAACTCTTCGTACTTGGTGTCTATGATGATCATAGAAGAAAAGGCTTTAGGTGAGGAATCGTCTTCACAAAAAAGCAAGAACACATCAAAATAGGCCTTGTACTCCAATTCAGGTAGAGGTTGTGGTCGAGGCCAAGGTGGTGGCTGACAAGGAAATCAAAATTCTAGACAACGACAGTCGAGTGATTCACAACAATCATACACAAGTGGAAGAGGCTAGTATAGAGAAAGGGGGAGCCAAAGAGGCAGAGGTGGTTGACAAAGAAATCATAATGCAAATAGCATAGAGTGCTATTATTATAGCAAACCAAGGCACATGGCAAAGGACTGCTATAAAAAGCAAAATGACATTAAAAGTGGAAAGTTGTAGTAAGGCAACTATGCATCATCTAGTAAAGAGGGAGGTGATGATAGAAGTGAGCTGCTATTTGTGATGTAGCACATGTTCAGTTCAATAACATGAGATGTGTCAAGATCTCAAGATACATGGTATGTGGATTCTGGTGCCTCTAACCACATGACCAGTCATGCTGAGAGGTTTAGAGACAAACTTCTGCCAAAACTCCATGGAGTCAAAGTCCCCGTATACCTGTGAGACCCCCGTCCCCCTCCGCGATGCCCCCTCCGAGGGTGCTGGTGGCGGAAGCAGCATCACTCTCTCGTACGGGGCAGGGATTCACACTCGGGGCCTCGCCCACGGATATCCAGACAAGAGACTAGCCCGGCGGTTTCTCCGAAACCGAACCCGAAAAAGCTTCCCTCGCCCGGAAGGCACGGGCGATTCCACCAGGAAAATCATCTAACGTGAGAATTGGTCTAATGAGTCAAAGTCTTAACTAACCAAACTGATCCGACCAAACCCGAAAGTCACATGGTTAGATCAAGGAACAGACTTGCACTTGGTCCATAGAATCATTGCTTTTTTTCCCTTTTAGCGAGGCACAGCCGCCCCACTGATTCCCTCCCATAGAATAAGGGTCTTCCTAGGACTTAATCTAACTAACGTAACTTAATTGTAACTTAATCGTATCGCAGGAATCCCCCGATCCAGCCTACCCCAACCGGTTAGCCAACCACCCAACCACTGTATTGGTGGGATTCCTTTATAAAAATTTGGTTATGTTTTGCCCGAGTACCGAGGAAAAGTGTTCCCAGGCCCCCTAACCGACGCTTCAAGTAAAATTTAAGGTAGGTATACCACTTACACACCCAATATGAAATTGCCATTATAACAGATTCAGTTGTCTTTAAAATAATCTTTTAATGAAATCATAGTATTACTAATCATAATCCTCAAAAATATTGAGTCGATTGTTTTACAAAATATATCACCCAGACTCTCCACCGTTGAAGACCAGCTGGTCAACTAACCAGATCCAATATCAAAATTTAGTTCACAAAAGTAATTCTTTTTAGTTTATATGTATCTTCCTCGACGTATGCATGGGTGTATCTGTATCTTCCTCGACGTACGCATGGGTGTACGCATGGGTGTATGCATGGGTGTATTTGTATCTTCCTCGATGCACACATGGGTGTCCTAGTAACCGCAAGCCCGTGCATCACCTGGTCAGAACCCTCTAGGATCCTACTTAGGTGTCCTAGCACTTCACTCAAGGATAGCTTTTTGGTCCTTACCGCCCATCGTACCGGAAGTGCACCATTTTAACCATACCGAGGCTGGTCAAGACCTCGGCACAGCAGGCTTTGTCTCGCGAGTGACGTCCCTTGATGACTCCTTGCTAGCTGCTGGCAACGAGTCTCTCCTTAGTTAATCACATACCAAATGCTTCCTCCAGCATTCTGGCGTAAAACAGTCCTTTAAAAGAAAACTGAGGTTCTATGCAAGTAGAATTCCCGGTGGTTCAAGATTGGTTCTACAAAACCCTTTTTCTGTAATCCAGATTTTCTTAATGAGAATCATTGATCTCTCAGCAGGGTAATCTACTTATCATTTGACTGAATTTCCAACTAGATTCTTGGTGATTTCGGTTAAGGAAAAATTTTGCTAATTCAACAATAGTCTATTCTTTGTGTAAGAATTGGAATTGGTCTTAAGGTTTTTGCTTGATTCAGATTCAAGAGATGGGCAACTAGTTTACTGTCCGCCATTCTCATAGTCGAGATCTAACCAAAATTATTTCTTACTTCTAACTTTGATTCCTAAGGATTTTCTTTAGATAAAAATCTACTGAATTTCTAACTGTAAGGGAAATTCTAACTTTATGAATTTCATTCCTTCCTAACCATAATAGATTAAGAAATAGTTCTTTACGAGAATATTGGGATTTTATAAAAATACTCTTCTTCCATTAATCCAATTTTGGGTAAATATCAATTTGGTGATTTATTCACATAAAAATATCTCAGAATATTCTCTCCACCAATTTAATTATCAACCCTAATTTTCTAGGTGGAATTATGGTGAAAATTTCTCTTTTGATATCAAAAATAATTTAAACCTTTTTTAAAATACCATAAAGATTTCTCTTTTAATTAAATACAAATATCCATTTTTTTGAATATGCTTAAAACTCCTCTCTTTTGTATTTAAATGATTGAATTCCAAATGTCATGGGAATTCCTCTTTTATCAATTTAAAAATTCTTATGCATAAAATAAATTTATCAAAAATTTCTCGTTTTAAATTAAATAAAAATATCCATTATTTTGAATATGCCAAGAATTTCTCTTTTTGCATTTAAATTATTGAATTCCAAATGTCATGGGAATTCCTCTTTTATCATTTAAAAATTCTTATGCATAAATAAATTTATCAAAAATTTATCTTTTTAAATTAAATAAAAATATCCATTATTTTGAATATGCCAAGAATTCCTCTTTTTGCATTTAAATGATTAAATTCCAAATGTCATGGGAATTCCTCTTTTATCATTTAAAAAAAAGTCTTATACATAAAATAAATTTATCAAAAATTTCTCTTTTTCTTAATTAATTAATTATGCATAAATACAACAAAAAGTATTCTTTCCTAAATATGGTCAAAATCATTCTTTTACTTTAAATTTATAAACCTACAATATGGTAGGAGTTCCTCTTTTAGTATTATGCATAAAAATGAGATATGTATTTTTTTCCAGAAACATTTACCATAATCATAAACTTAATTAAGATTATCCCACTGAATTAAGTTAATTCCATTATTCATCTTTTCCCAATTTGATAGGATAATATGGTAAATCTAAACTATGAATTTAAATCATAATTCTAACCATAATCATAAACTTAATTAATATTATTCCACTAAATTAATTTAATTCCATTATTCATCTTTTCCCAATTTGATAGGATAATCTAATTCTCATTTAGAATCAATTAAAGTAGTTTTTAACTACTTATAAATAATCTGAAAGAAATAACCATTATTTTGTTAACACAAAATCATGAAAATACCATTTTCTTAATCTCTAGCTTATCAAGCCTAGAGTTGGTTTTGAAATAAGAAATTATCAATGAGAAGCATTCTTTTACTAAAGAATTAGCCATAGAGATGACTATTCTTTTTGAGAGAGATATATATAAGAAAGCACTCTAAATAAGCATAATGAGTAATGTTTAATTAAGAATCTTAATTAAACATTAAGATTCTTAGGGAAAGCTTGATTTGAATTAAAACAATCATTTAGAAAACTTCTCAAGCTTGAGAGGGGTTGAGAAGAGAAGTCATTTGAGGAAATTGACAAAAAACCATAAAAATCCATTCTTACCATTGTTCATCATCAAGCACGTGACTCGGGTGGGTACATATTTCTTAAGCAAACTAACATGGAATACATTATGTACCTTGAGATGGGGAGGCAGAAGAAGTTTATAAGTTACATCGCCTACTTTCTTTATAACAGTATACGGTCCACATAATCTGGGAGATAGCTGCTTGTACTTTCCTAAAGATAAGGAACTTTTTTTGGTCGTACACGAATGAAGACCATATCTGATTCTTCAAACACTCTCTCTGATCTCTTTTTATCTGCATACTTTTGCCTATCTTGGGCTGCCTTAATATCTTTACTGATTGGTTGCATTTGCTAGTCCATGTCATCAAAAGCATTTGTCTGGACAATTTGACTCTAATCAATGGGTCGGACCAGGTCAATGGTGTAAGGCAATCTTGTCCATACAAAGCTTTGAAAGGGCTCATCCCAATGCTTCGATGATAAGAAGCATTGTAAGCAAATTCAACCAAATGCAAATGGCTTAACCACTTCTTGGGCTTGCTACACAGCATGATCGAAGGATATCTTCTATTACCTGATTCACTAATTTAGTCTAGCCATCTGTTTCGGGGTGATAGGCTATATTGAGATCCAAGAAAGTTCCTACTGCTTCAAAGAATGCAGTCCAAAATTTCAATGTGAACTTGGGATCTCTGTCACTTACTATCCTCTTGGGTAAGCCATGCAATCTAAAGATCTCTTTAAGGATAACTCTGGCAACATCCACTGTGCGGTGTATGTTTCTTTTACTGGAATCAAATGGGAAACTTTGGTTAGTCTGTTAACTACCACAAAAATGGAGCTGTAACCTGATTGCACTAAAGGTAGTCCAGTGACAAAATCCATTCTGATAATTTCCACTTCATTTGTGAATGTCTTGGGTTTGCAGTTTTTGTGGCATCTTGATTCTCTTTGCCTTGACTCTCTGACACATTAAGCATTGTTGCACATGATCAAGTACATCCTTTTTGAGTCTAGCCACCAGAAGAAGCTTTTCTTCACAGACATATAGGTTTTTATAAACCCTGGATTTCCAGCTAATCAGGCTATCATGGGCTTCTCTCAGAATCCTTTCCTTTATTCCCTCATCATTGGGAATACATAGCGTATTATAATACATGCATCCTTCATCCAATTTTTACCCAAGAACTTGACTAATTTCCTGAGGAGTCTTGCTTTCCTACATCAGAAGTGTAGCTATAGGGACAAAGAATTTGTCCTGCATGATTCTCTCCTTTGCTTCACACTGATCAATGGATTTGACACCACTGTAATTACAATCAAAGAGGCTTTTCTGCTGAGTGCATCTCCCACCACATTTTCTTTCCCTCGCTGATACTTGATTTCGAAATCAAATTTATGCAGGGTCTACATCCATCTCATTTGACACATGTTGAGATCCCTTTGGGGGTGAAGATCAACTTCAGACTTTGATGATCTGTCATCAAGGTAAACCTCTGTCCCAAAAAATAATGTCTCCACAACTTCAGAGCATAAACTACTGAGAGTAATTCCAAGTTATGGTGGACGACATAATTTCTTTCGTGTTTTGAGCTTTCTAGATGTATAGGCCATTGCATGACCTTCCTGCATAAGAGCACTCCCTAAGGCAAAACCACTGGCATCAGTAACTACCTCAAAAGGTTTGGTAAAATCTGGCAATTTAAGGATAGGGTTGGTTAGTAAGGCTATCTTCAACTTATCAAGGCACTATGACACATAACAGTGCACTGAAATAGGGTACTCTTCTTGAGAAGGTTAGTTAAAGGGGATGCTATCTGAGAATACCTAGGTATAAAGATTCTATACCATCCGGTTAATCCTAGGAAACCTCTAACTTCCTTTACCATCTTGGGTTCTGGCCAATCTACGACTGCTTGGATCTTTGCGAGGTCAAGAGAAATCCCATCTTTAGACACTATGAATCCCAAGTATTCCACCTAGTGAACAGAGAAAGAACACTTGCTCTTTTTTGCAAAGAGTTGATGCTTCCTTAGGATTTCCAAGACCTTGTGCACATGATCTTCATGATCTGTAGCATTCTTTGAGTATACCAAGATGCTATCAAATAAGACAAGAACAAAATCACCAAGTATTCTTTGAGAATATCCTTCATAAGACGATTAAACGTCATTGGGGAATTAGTCAATCCAAACAGCATGACTGTGAACTCATAATGCCCATAGCGAGTATTCAATGCTATCTTTGGGATGTCCTGTTCCTTGATTCTGATCTGGTAGTACCCGGATTTGAGATCTATCTTTGTGAACATTTGGGTTCCACTTAACCGATCTAGAAGTTCATCGATCCTAGGGATAGGATACTTATTCTTAATTGTTAATTGATTCAATCCCCTGTATAGTCAATACAGAGTCTTAACGTTCCATCTTTCTTCTTATGAAAGATAACAGGCACATCCCAAGGTGAAACACTGGGTCTGACAAATCCCTACTCCAACAGTTGTCTTAACTGTTCCTTAAGTTCTATGGCTTCAGGGACTGGCATTTTGTATGCACACTGGGCCACTGGCTCAGCTCCGGGGTTTAACTCGATCTCATGATCTACTTCGCGAGTCGGAGGCATCTCAATCAGCTCTTCAGGGAACACATTTTCATCTCAATCAGCTCTTCAGCTCTTCAGGGAACACATACTCACCTAACCACTCTAGTTCTTTAGCCTTGCATTTCATCTCAATCAGCTCTTCAGGGAACACATTTTCATACTCACTTAACCACTCTAGTTCTTTAGCCTTGCATTTTATGTCTATCGCATTCATCTTAACGACATAAACAGCTTGCCTCTTTCTGAGCCCTTTTAATAATTTAGAAGCCTTTACTAATTGCATCACTGGGGATCTGACAATTCCAGTTCCTTGAACTTTATTCCCATGAAGGTCAAGGAAAGAGATGGTTCCATTGTGAGACAATGAATGTCAGCCTGATTCTTATGGAGCCAATCCATTCCAAGGATTCCATCATAGATTCCCAAGGGTAGGACTCTGAACTGGCACTCTATTACGTTCCCATCTAGACTAAACTGAATAAGGTCTTTCTCAATGTATGTGAAAAGAATCTTTCCACTGGTGGCCAATTCCACTTGCATAGGTTTCCCTGATTTTTGATTTAGGACTCTGAACTGGCACTCTATTACGTTCCCATCTAGACTAAACTGAATAAGGTCTTTCTCAATGTATGTGAAAAGAATCTTTCCACTGGTGGCCAATTCCACTTGCATAGGTTTTCCTGATTTTTGATTTAGGACTAGCTTACGGAAACATCCTAGGGAAATAAAAGAATGAGTACTTCCTAAATCAATCAAAAGCTTGAATTGCTTACCTCGGTACTGTGCTGGAGTCTGGAGGATTGGAAATTGATGATTCTTCCCCTGATGCTCAATTGTGTCATAGATCTGTCCTTTTTCTTCCTCCACTTCCAGAGGTATAGTGGCGGCTCTAACTGATGTAGTCTAATTGGAAATCTCCCTCTTTGGTTTCCCCAATTCTGGCAGGGAGTTTGGAGACTACTTTGCATGGAGGTTGTAGGCTGAGCTAGCACTCTTTTGCAGTTACCCTAATTTTGGCACGGGGGACCCTGATTGGACTGATACGAAGGAGTCTGTCTCTAAACTCTGGGACCCTGGCTTCCTTGGCCCACAGAAGGAGATGGCAAATCCTTGAGCTGGTGCCCAAACCCCTAACAACCAGAACACTTGTTCTCACTTCGAAGCTCTTCACTCTGCATTCTTGAAAGAGCCGGAGTTCTTGAGAAAGGGCTTCGAGGAAAAGGTCTTCCTTCATTCCTGAATTTCCTGTCTCTAGATTCTGATTGGGACCTTGGTGTCTCTTTGGAGGTGGAAGGTTGGAAGAACTTCCCGATGTTTGGAATCTCTTGAAGGATGAGGGAGCTGGCTTGGGCGGGACTTTAACGATGAATGCTTTGGCAAAGTCCTTCGCCATTCTTACAGCTTCAGCCATGGAAACTGGCTTGGCATTCTTAAATAGGGTGTCTAAAGGTTCGTTCATTCCTCGAATGAACCTGGCCATAAGTTGCTCTTCGTCTAGTGGTGGTGATATTCTTCAATAGTTTTGCTCCCATGGTTTAGCTCTAAGAATTCATTCATCTTGGTTTCTAAAAATCCGGGGGGACAAAATCTCTTCCTTAGATAGGCTTTGAGATCATTCCAGGACTGGATGTTCCTATCCAGATGGTTGGCATCGCAATGGTTTCTCCATGCCACCCTGGCTTTTTCCATAATCTTTAGCCTCGCGAGAGCCATTTTGCTCCTCTTGTTGTATTCGGTGACTTCAAAATATTCCTCCATGGCCTCGACCCACTTCTCCACAGCCTTGCCCAAGTTCTCCCCTTCACCTTTGAAGGCACCTAGCTGAGTTTTGTGAAGGGACTTGCGAACATCGGGGTCAAGCTCTTCCTCATCAATGAGAGGATCTGGCTATCGGCCACGGTTCTCTTGCCTCATGACTCAACCAAAAATGATACATTTCATCAATTAGATCCTAAGACTTAAGAGGTTCAAAAAATAATTGCTTAAATAAGATAAACGATCTTATTGGAGATCTATGACATATGTTCGAGTAACAGATCTTCCTTCTTCAATTCGTTATATAATAAACAATCACTTATATAACATGGAATTTTTCCACAAAACATTTCTTTATTTATATAAAGGTTGCAATATGTACATAGAGCATCTCGACTCTAGAAAGTCAAAACCTCCTCGGGAAATGCATAAGACAGTGATATTGGGCTATAGACATGCCCCGATAGAAATGCTCCCTCACTACTGTTGAGATATCGAGCTCATCTAGTGAGGCGGTGGACACTATGATGACCCTCCTAGGGGATAGGCCCCACACTTACACCACTAGCATGGTTGGTGAGATCATGGGGGTGATATGTGGCTAGTGGGATGATGAGACAGGCTATGTGATAGCCATTTCTGAGACTGGCATAGTTATAGCGCCAGCTCATTTAGTTGGGTTCACACTATAGAGAACCCTAGTATATATTTGGTTGAGTACCTTTCCATATTGTGTGTACTCTTATCTTTGTATATGGTGTGTTGAGTGAAGAAGAAGAAGATTTTCAGCCTCTCACCTTGTGTGCTCTTTTTTAGGGTTTTGTGATTGTGTGTATGCTTGCAAGAGCTCAAGCTCTCTTCTTCCCTGCATCTTTTCATGGTATCAGAGCCTGGTTCATGCTAAGGGCTGAGCTGCAAGCAAGAGAAGCACAGGAAGCCGTATGAGGGTAAGAGCTTCATCTACTCTTCCCTATTTGTGTTGGCGATTAAACCCTTGTCGGGAGCTCTAAGGGAGGCACCGGCAAAGGATCTCTGATTGAGGAGCTTTCTTCGCGGGAGTAAAGCTATAGGGCAACTATAGCGTCCTATCGGCAGATTTTTTCGGGGTAAAAACACGTTTTGAGCGCGTTAGGACCTCCGTTTTTAGGAAAGCAGGTGAGTTCGAGCACTGCAAGTAAGTCATCGATTCTATGCAAAACTCTATTTTAAGAACTGCAGGAAGACAGATTGGTTGTGCAGACATCGTGTGTGCTCCAAGGAGGTCAAACAGTTGCCATTTGGGTGTATGTATGCACATTGAGGTCACTGGTTGACATTTGAGTGTAGTACAGTATCGCTGCAGAAAATACAGTAGTTTGTGCAGGACAAACCAGAGTGCTATTTTTTGGTAAATTTGTGTGTCTGGCAAGATGTCAAATGATGGCATAAATGAGATTGTTGCTGAGAAGCTTGACAAGAACAACTTCCATGCTTGGAGGTTCAGGTTGACAAATTTCCTGATGGGAAAGGGTTACTGGGACTACATAGAAGGTGAGCATGAAGAGGCACCGGAGATACCCGAGATCAATCCGACTGCTGCTGCAGCAGATGTGAAAGAGTTCAAGGATTGGAACCAAGGAGCCATAAAAGTTATGTATTGGCTCTCTATCAGTATACAGGACACCATGATTGGGCACATACATGATGCCAAGTCCCCCAAGGAGGCGTGGGACACCTTGGTAAAACTCTATGAAATGAATACCAAGGCACAAAAGATACAGTTGAAGAATGAACTTCATACTGTGGAGAAAAAGAGTATGTCTGTGAATGACTGCATTGAAGATCAAGGGTATTGTGGAATCCCTTGCAAATTTTGGTGTTTCTTCTGTCTATGTGGTCTCGAGCCACAATACAAGGCCCTCATGACGTCTATTCAGACTCGGGAAAACATTCCCAATTTCACAGATTTGGTGTCTATGTTGATTATAGAAGAGAAGAGCTTGGGTGAAGACCAACAGTCTTCACAAAACAAAAACAGTTCAGAGCAACAGGCCTTCTATACAAGTTCAGGAAGAGGACGAGGTAGAGGAGGCCGTGGACACGGCCAAGGAGGTGGCCGAACAGGTAATCTAAATTATGGCCAGCAGCAGCAACAACAACAGTCCCAAAATTCACAACAACAACAACACGTAAATGGAAGAGGCCAATTCAGAGGCAGGGGGAGTCAGAGAGATCGTGGAAATTGGCAAAGGCAGTATAATGATACGCGTGGATGCTTTTATTGTGGTAAGCCTGGACATGTGCAGGCAGATTGTTATAAGAAGCAAGATGACATGCAAAATGGGAAATTGCAGCAAAACAACTATGCATCCTCGAGAAGAAACAATGAGGATAATGAAAGGTTGTTTGTTATGCAGCATGTCGTTAATGCCATGTCTGAAAATGTTGAAGCAGCACATAAAGATGATGTATGGTACGTTGATTCAGGTGCTTCAAACCACATGGGAGTGGTTCAAGGAGATGAAAAACCTTGAAAGACCAGGTTTTGTGGAAATAGGGGATGACACTGCTCATCCAATTGCCCATGTTGGAGATGTGCCATTGTCTATGCAGGATGGCAAAGTGAAGTACCTTGCAGATGTACTTCATGTTCCCAACATAACAAAGAATCTGGTTTCAGTTGGCCAGATGATTGAGCAAGGTTTGCAGTTTCGGTTTAACCCTGATGGTTGAACAGGGTTTGCAGGTTCAGTTTAACCCTGATGGTTGTTATGTTGAAGACTTTAAAGACAAGTGCAGGTTGGTTGCAAAAAATCTATCCTCATCACATCACGTCACATCCATCCTCATTACATATCATCCATTCACATCTATCCACGTCCACATCACATATATCCACGTCCACATCACATATATCCACGTCACAATATATCCACATCACATATATCCACATCACATCTCATCCATTCATATCACATTACATCTATCTACATTCATTCAAATCCACATCACATCCACATATCATCACATCACGTTCACATCTATTTACATCACTTCACATCCATTCACATCTACCTAGATCCACATCACATCACATCTCATCTGTCCACATTGTATCTCATCCATTCATATCTAACGAGATCCACATCACATCTCATCCATTCACATCTCATCATCACATCACATTCACATATCACCACATCCATTGAGATATCATCACATCCATTCACACCTCATCACACCCATTCATGTATCATCACATCTCATCACTCCCATTCACATCCATTTACATCACATCACATTCATTCACATCTCGTCACATCCATCCTCATCTTATCACATCTTATTTACATCCATCCACATCACATTACATTCATTCCATCCACATTACATCACATCCACATCTATCCACATCACATCACATTCATTCCATCCACATCACATCACATTCATTCCATCCACATTACATCACATTCACATCTATCCATATCACATCGCATCTCATCACGTTAATCCACATCCATCCAATCATTCACATTCACATCTCACCACATTTACATCTCACCACATCCATTTAGATATCACCACATCACATTCACATCCATTCACATCTCATCCCATCTATTCACATCTCCTCACATCCACTCACATCCATTCACATCTCATCCCATCTATTCACATCTCATCACATCCACTCACATCTCATTTACATCACATCACATTCGTTCACATCTCATCACATCGTATTCACATCTTATCAGAGCACATTCACATCTTATCACATCACATCGCATCCATTCACATTCATTCAGATCCACATCACATCCATTTACATTCATTCACATCCATTCACATCCCATCACATCCATTCACATCCCATCACATCCATTTACATTCATTCAGATCCACATCACATCTTATCACATCCACTTTTAGTACAGTTTCTCTACTTTCGATACTGATAGAACTTTTCTAAGTTTCTACCAATAGCTTGACCTAGTTAAAGGTACTTTTTCTCGATCCCATTAAATCTAAGTATTAGATTATTGTTGAAGGTTTAAAAAGAGAAAATAAACCTTATCAGAATTGAATAGTAAAAACTCAAGAAACAGCATTTACGTGTATTTTCATTCCTTAAGCTTCATTAATGAGAACTAATTCTAAACTTCTCTTTACTTATTCCTTAAGCTTCATTAATGAGAACTAATTCTAAACTTCTCTTTACTTATTCGATCCTCAATTCTCCCTTTTCTCGATGGATATTTTCACATTCTTTCTCAAATTTATCAATTAAGATATATTCAATATTCTTCTTTTTGAAAAATAGATTTATGGGATTTACAAAATTCAATTCTACCCATATTTCTCAATAAAAAAAATAACTCCTATGAGACCCCCACCCCCCTCCGTGATGCCCCCCACGAGGGCGCTGGTGGCGGTAGAAGAAGTGTCATTCTCTCGTGCCGCGGGGCACGGATCCACACTCGGGGCCTCACCCACGGATATCCGAACAAGAGACTAGCCCGATAGTTCCTTCGAAACCAAAGAACTCGGAAAAACTTCCCTCGCCCAGAAGGCACGGGCGATTCCACCAGGAAAATCATCTAACGGGAGAATTGGTTTAACAAGTCAAAGTCTTAACTAACCAAATTGATCCAACCGAACCCGAAAGTCACATGGTCAGATCAACAAAGAGACTTACACTTTGGTCCATAGAATCATTGCTTTTTTTCCCTAGCGAGGTACAGCCGCCGCGCCGCTGATTCCCTCCCACATAGAATAAGGGTCTTCCTAGGACTTAATCTAACTAACGTAACTTAATCGTAACTATTTGTATCGCAAGAATCCCCCAATCCAGCCTGGCCCATAGGTTAGACCATTGTCTTGGTGGGATTCTTTTATAAAAATTTGGTTATGTTTTGCCCGGGTACCGAGGAAAAGAGTTCCCAAACCCCCTAGCCGCAGTTCAAGCAAAATTTAAGGTAGGCATACCACTTACACACCCAATATGAAATTTCCATTATAACAGATTCGGCTGTGTTTAAAACAATCTTTCAATGAAATCATAGTATTACTGATCATAATCCTCCAAAATATTGAGTCCATTATTTTACAAAATATCACCCGGACTCTCCGCCGTTGGAGACCAGGTGGTCAACCAACGAGATCCAAATCGGTTGTGTTTAAAACAATCTTTCAATGAAATCATAGTATTACTGATCATAATCCTCCAAAATATTGAGTCCATTGTTTTACAAAATATATCACCCAGACTCTCCGTTGGAGACCAGGTGGTCACCCAGACTCTCCGTTGGAGACCAGGTGGTCAACCATTGAGATCCAATATCAAAATTTAGTTCACAAAAGTAATTCTTTTCAGTTCATCCATATCATCCTCGACGTACGCATGGGTGTCCTAGCAACCGCAAGCCCATGCATCACCTGGTCAGAACCCTCTAGGATCCTGCTTAGGTGTCCTAGCACTTCACTACTTGGGGACCGCTTCGTCGGTTCTCACCCATCGTACCGTAAGCGCAACATTTTAACCATACCGAGGCTGGTCAAGACCTCGGACAGGCTTTGCCCTGCGAGACAAGCGACGTCCCTCAACGACTCCCCGCCGCTAGCTTTTGCAACGAGTCTCTCCTTAGTTAATCATATACCAAATGCTTCCTCGAGCATTCTGGCATAAAACAGTCCTTTAAAAGAAAACAAAGGTTCTATGCAAGTAGAATTTCCGGTTTGAGATTGGTTCCACAAAACCCTTTTCTCGTAATCTAGATTTTCTTAATGAGAATCATTGATCTCTCATCAGGGTAATCTACCCATCATTTGATTGAATTTCCAACTAGATTCTTGGGGATTTTGGTTAAGTGAAAATTTCCCTAATTCGACGGTAGTCTATTCTTTGTGTCAAGAATTGGAATTGGTCTTGAGGTTTTTGCTTGATTCAGATTCGAGAGATGGGCAAGTAGTTTACTGGCCGCCATTCTCACAATCGAGGTCTAACCAAAATTATTTAGTTTACTTTTAACTTTGAGTCCTAAGGATTTTCTTCAGATAAAAATCTACTGAACTTCTAATTGTAAGGAAAATTCTAACTTTATGAATTTCATTCCTTCCTAACCATAATAGATTAAGAAATAGTTCTATACAAGAATATCGAGATATTATAAAAATACTCTTCTTCCATTATTCCAATTTTGGGTAAATATCAATTTGTTGATTTATTCACATAAAAATATCTAAGAATATTCTTTCCACCAATTTAATTATCAACCCTAATTTTTTAGGTGGAATTATGGTGAAAATTTCTCTTTTGATATCAAAATTAATTTAAACTTTTTTCTACTTAAAATACCATAAAGATTTATCTTTTAATTAAATATAAATATCTTTTTTTTTGAATATGCTTAAAATTTCTCTTTTTTGTATTTAAATGATTCAATTTCTAATGTCATGGGAATTCCTCTTTTATCATTTAAAAAATCTTATGCATAAAATAAATTTATCAAAAATTTCTCTTTTTAAATTAAATAAAAATATCCATTATTTTGAATATGCTAAGAATTCCTCTTTTTGCATTTAAATGATTGAATTCCAAATATCATGGGAATTTCTCTTTTATCATTAAAATGTTTTTCTTATGCATAAAATAAATTTATCAAAAATTTCTCTTTTTCTTAATTAAATAATTATGCATAAATACAATAAAAAGTATTCTTTCCTGAATATGGTCAAAATCATTCTTTTAATTTAAATTTCTAAAACTACAATATGGTAGGAGTTCCTCTTTTAGTATTATGCATAAAAATAAGATATGTATTTTTTTCCAGAAAAATTTACCATAGCTTCACTGCTATTACTGATAATTTTCAATTTTCCTAAAAGAATAAAATCTTGTAATGAAAATATGATAGAAGATCTACTTTTAAGCTTAAATCTAAACTATGAATTTAAATCATAATTTTAACCATAATCATAAACTTAATTATGATTATTCCACTAGGTTTAGCTAATTCCATTATTCCTCTTTTTCCAATTTGATAGGATAATCTATTTCTCATTTAGAATCAATTAAAGTAGTTTTTAACTACTTATAAATAATCTAAAAGAAATAACCATTATTTTGTTAACACAAAATCATGAAAATACCATTTTCGTAATCTCTAGTAGCTTATCAAGCCTAGAGTTGGTTTTGAAATAAGAAATTATCAATGAGAAGCATTCTTTTACTAAAGAATTAGCCATAGAGATGACTATTCTTTTTGAGAGAGATATATATATAAGAAAGCATTCTAAATAAGCATAATGATTAATTTTCTCTTAATTAAACATTAAGATTCTTAGGGAAAGCTTGATTTGGATTAAAATAATCATTTAGAAAACTTCTCAAGCTTGAGAAGAGAAGTCATTTGAGGAAGTTAACAAAAAACCATATAAAAATCCATTCTTACCTCAAGGATTAGCTTGTTTCTTTCTCTTGAAGTGAAGACCCCAACCAATCAATTGGTTAGCAAGAGGAGAAGAGAAGTCCAAGAGTTGTTGAAGAGAGAGAGAAGCTCCAAGCTCGCCAAAAGTAGAGAAAAATTAAGGGATAATAGAAAATATGATTATTTTAATGTAATACTAGCATGGTATAGCTCAAAGATGAGAATACAAAGGAATGAAGGTCTATTTATAGGTGAGGGAGGCCTCTAACCAAGTCCAACTGGGTTCTAGAATTTTTGAGCTTCAGTTTGACTCAATTTGGACAAGATTTGGACCAGTTTGGCTCCCTTTTTGATCCAGTTTGATCCAAGAGAGAGAAGAGATAAAAATATCATAATTTTTTAAATTGAAAAACCCTTCCACACATGTGAAAAAGGCACCTACCTCAAATGTCCTCCTCTCCTTACCAAGGTGTAAAAAATGCATCATTTCTTCAAAATATCTCTTTTTTTTAGTAATATCTCTTAATTTTGAACTAATAAACATTGTACTCAATCAACTCTTTATCTTATGTGAGCATTTACTCATTTTTGGGTATTTTCTTTTATTCATTGGATTTATCTCATCCCAACACTTGGACTAATCCTATTGGTCCATGGGAACCTTAATTGGACCATAATCCAGGAGTTTTTGAAAATCTAGACCCTTAGGCTAAGGTCCCTTATATCATTTTTAATTGATTCCTAATGCACATTGGAGAACTTATTTTCAACTTCTGTTTTAGTCAAATATATTTAAGATACCAAAAATATCTCAATATTAAATTACCTCTCTCTAGAAATTTTCTTCTCTCTAGGCAAAAATAAGGAGAAATAATATTTTCTTGCATTCTGAAATAGGGAATGACTACAGGGGATTGAGGTAAAAGCTTATTCATTATTCAGGTCGAGGAGGAATCTTACATCCTCTCCCACTTGAAAAACACGAGATGTCCTCATCTCGCAAAGTGGGGGTAATCTCTTACCAACTCTTCTTCTTTCTCCGAGGTAGCATCTTCTAGAGGGAAGAACTTCCACTTGACTAAAAACTCTTTGAGGACTCTTCTACTGAGAACCTTCTACCGAACATCAAGGATTTCTTCAGGTTAGAGTTCCACCTGGCCTTGAGTCCGAGAAATCAATTGTTCATCATCAAGTACGTGACTCGGGCTGGGTACATATTTCTTAAGCAAACTAGCATGGAATACATTATTTACCTTGAGATGGGGAGGTAGAAGAAGTTTATAAGCTAGATCGCCTACTTTCTTTATAACAGCATACGGTTCACATAATCTGGGAGATATCTTCTTGTACTTCCCTAAAGATAAGGAACTTCTTTTTGGTCGTACACGAATGAAGACCATATCTGATTCTTCAAACACTCTCTTTGATCTCTTTTTATCTGCATATTGCTTTTGCCTATCTTGGGCTGCCTTAATATCTTTACTGAATGATTGCATTTACTAGTCCATGTCATCAAGCATCTATCTGGATATTTTGACTCTGATCAATGGGTCGGACCAAGTCAATGGTGTAAGGTAATCTTGTCCATACAGAGCTTTGAAAGGGCTCATCCCAATGCTTCGATGATAAGAAGCATTGTAAGCAAATTCAACCAAATGCAAATGGCTTAACCACTTCTTGGGTTCCCTACCACCTCGGGGGGGTCACTCGTATAAATATGTAAGTATCACGTGGGTTCAATAGAAGGACATTTTAAATATTTAAAACTTACAGAAATATATTTACAGAGAGGATTTATTTATTGTATGTTTTTAAAAAAAATTACAGATTTGAATAGGAAAGGATACATTATATTCACTAAAAAGGTCACAGATAAGGGACTTTTTAAATAGGCCTTCAACGCACGTGATTTAGAGGATTTACATATAGTGACCCCCCCCCCCGAGCCTACCATATTAGGATATCTTCTATTACCTGATTCACTCTTTCAGTCTGGCCATCTGTTTCAAGGTGATAGGCTGTACTGAGATCCAAGAAAGTTCCTACTGCTTCAAAGAATGCAGTCCAGAAATTCCGATGTGAACTTGGGATCTCTATCACTTACTATCCTCCTGGGTAAGCCATGCAATCTAAAGATCTCTTTAAGAAAACTCTGGCAACATCCACTGCAGTGTATGTTTCTTTTACTGGAATCAGATGGGCAACTTTGGTTAGTCTGTCAACTACCACGAAAATGGAGTTGTAACCTGATTGCACTGAAGGTAGTCCAGTGACAAAATCCATACTATACATTCCCACTTCATTTGTGGAATGTCTAGGGGTTGAAGTTTTCCTAGCATCTTGACTCTCTCTACCTTGACACTCTGACACATTAAGCATTGCTGCACATGATAAAGTACATCCTTTTTGAGTCCTGGCCAAAAGAAGCTTTTTTCTCCACAGAAATATAGGTTTTTATAAACCCTAGATGTCCATCTAAATGAGGCTATCATGGGCTTCTCTTAGAATCCTTCCCTTTATTCCCTCATCATTGGGAATACATAGCTGATTATTATAATACATGCATGATTCTCTCCTTTGCTGCTTCAGTGATCAATGGATTTGACACCACTGTAATTGCAAGCAAGGAGGCTATTCTGCTGAGTGCATCTGCCACCACATTTTCTTTCTCTGGCCGATACTACTTGATTTCAAAATCAAATTCCTGCAGGGTCTACATCCATTTCATTTAACGCATGTTGAGATCCCTTTGGGTGAAGATGCACTTCAGACTTTGATGATTTGTCATCAAGGTGAACCTTTGTCCCAAAATATAAAGTCTCCACAACTTCAGAGCATAAACTACTAAGAGTAACTCCAAGTCATGGACGGCATAATTTCTCTCATGTGTTGTGAGCTTTCTCTCATGTGTTGTGAGCTTTCTGGATTCATAGGCCACTACATGACCTTCTTGCATAATAAGAGCACCGCCTAGGGCAAAACCATTGGCATCAGTAACTACCTCAAAAGTTTTGGTAAAATTTGGCAATTTAAGGACAGGGTTGGTTACTAAGGATGATTTTAGCTTATCAAAGGCACTCTGACACATAGCAGTCCATTGAAATAGGGTACTCTTCTTGAGAAGGTTAGTTAAAGGGGATGCTATCTGGGCATACCTGGGTATAAAGATTCTATACCATCTGGTTAATCCTAGGAATCCTCTGACTTGCTTTACCGTCTTGGGTTCCGGCCAATCTATGACTGCTTGGATCTTTGCGGGGTTAGGAGAAATCTCATCTTTAGACACTATGAATACAAAATATTCTACCTAGTGAACAGAGAAAGAACACTTGCTCTTTTTTGCAAAGAGTTGGTGCTTCCTTAGGATTTCCAGGACCTTGTGCACATGATCTTCTCTGCAGCATTCTTTAAGTATACCAAGATGCCATAAAATAAGACAAGAACAAAATCATCCAAGTATTCTTTGAGAATATCCTACATAAGATGATTAAACATCGTTGGAGCATTAGTCAATCCAAACGGCATGACTTGAACTCATAATGCCCATAGCGAGTATTGAATGCTATCTTCGGGATGTCCTGTTCCTTGATTCTGATCTATCTTTGTGAACATTTGGGTTCCACTTAACTGATCTAGAAGTTCATCGATCCTAGGGATAGGATACTTATTATTAATTGTTAATTGATTCAATCCTCTGTAGTCAATACAGAGTCTTAGCGTTCACTGGGTCTGACAAATCCCTACTCTAACAGTTGTCTTAACTGATCCTTAAGTTCTATGGCTTCAAGGACTATCATTTTGTATGCACGCTGGGCTACTGGCTGAGCTCCCAAGTTTAACTCGATCTTATGATCTACTTCGCGAGTTGGAGGCATCTCAGTCAGCTCTTCAGGGAACACATTTGCATACTCACTTAAACACTCTGGTTCTTTAGCCTTGAATTTTATGTCTACCAAATTCATCTGAACGACATAAACAGCTTACCTCTTTCTGCGCCCTTTTAACAATTAAGAAGCCTTGACTAATTGCAGCATTGGGGATCTGACAATTCCAGTTCCTTGAACTTTATTCCCATGAAGGTCAAGGAAAGAGATGGTTCCATTGTGAGACAATGAATGTCAACCTGATTCTTATGGAGCCAATCCATTCCAAGGATTCCATCATAGATTCCCAAGGGTAGGACTCTGAACTAGTACTCTGTTATGTTCCCATCTAGACTAAATTGAATAAGGTCTTTCTCAATGTGTGTGAAAAGAGTCTTTCCATTGGCCAATTCCACTTGCATAGGTTTCCCTGATTTTTTATTTAGGACTAGCTTATGGAAACATCGTGGAAAAATAAAAGAACGAGTACTTCCTAAATCAATCAAAAGCTTGAACTTCTTACCCTGGTACTCTGCTAGAGTCTGGAGGATTGGAAATTGACGATTCTTCCCCTGATGTCATAGATCTATCCTTTTTCTTCCTCCACTTCCTCGGCTATAGTGACGGCTGTAGTAGCTGCTACAATTTGAGGTGGAAATATCTCTCTTTGGTTTCCCCAATTCTGGGAGGGAGTTCGGAGACTGCTTTGCATGGAGGCTGCAGGCTGAGCTGGCACTCCTCTTCTGCACTTACCCTGTGATTTTGGTGCGGGGGACCCTGATTTTGGACTGATACGAAGGAGTCTATCTCTGAACTTTGGGACCCTAGATTCCTTGGCCCACAGAAGGAGATGGGAAATCCTTGAGCTGGTGCGCCGAAACCCCTGACAACCAAAACACTTGTTCTCACTTCAAAGCTCTTCACTCTGCATTCTTGAAAGAGCCGAAGTTCCTCAGAAAGAGCTTCCAAGAAAAGGTCTTCCTTCATTCCTAAAACTTTCTCTCTCGAGATTCTGATTGGGACCTTGGTGTCTATTTGGAGGCAGAAGGTTGGAAGAACTTCTCGCTGTTTGGAATCTCTTGAAGGATGAGGGAGCTGGCTTTGGTAGGACTTTAACGATGAAGGCTTTGGCAAAGTCCTTTGCCATTCTTACAGCTTCAGCCATGGAAACTCGCTTGGCATTCTTGACCAGGGTGTCCAAAGGTTCGTTCATTCCTTGAATGAACCTGGCCATAAGTCTTCGTCTAGCGATGGTGAGTACTTGAGGAGGAGCAAATGCCTAGTGATATTCTTAACTAGTTTTTCTCCCCTGGTTTAGCTCTAAGAATTCATTCATCTTGGTTTCTAAAAATCCGGGGGATAAAATCTCTTCCTTAAATAGGATTTAATATCATTCCAAGACTGGGTGTTCCTATCCAGATGGTTAGCATCGCAATGGTTTCTCCATGCCACCCTGGCTGTTCCCACAATCTTCAGCCTTGCGAGAGCCATTTTTCTCCTCTCGTTGTATCCGGTGACTTCAAAATATTCCTCCATGGCCTCAACCCACTTCTCCACAGCCTTGCCCAAGTTCTCCCCTTCACCTTTGAATGGACCTGGCTCTGTGTTTTGTGAAGGGACCTGGCTCTGTGTTTTGTGAAGGGCCTTGTGAATGTCGAGGTCAAGCTCTTCCTCATCAGTGAGAGAATCTGGCTATCGTCCATGGTCTTCTTGCCTCATGATTCTACCAAAAATGATACATTATTAAATTTTTATTTTGATTTTGTCAATGAGATCCTAAGACTTAAGAGGTTCGAAAAATAATTGCTTAAACAAGATAAACGATCTTATTGGAGATCTATGACATATGTTCGAGTAATAGATCTTGCTTCTTCAATTCGTTATATAATAAACAATCACTTATTTAACATGGATTTTTTCCACAAAACATTTCTTTATTTATATAAAGGTTGCAATATGTACATAGAGCATCTCGACTTCAGAAAGTCAAAACCTCCTCCAAAAATACATAAGACGGCAATACTGGGCTACAGACATATGCCCCGATACAAATGCTCCCTCATTGCCAAAGGAGCTACTATCTTACTCTTTGGGATAAAGCGGCTAAGAAGTCTATAGATATGGTAGGAAAGTTTGAAATCCCAAGCCGTGGAGTGATACAGAATAACACCATGAATCACTTTTAGCCTCATCAAAATCATGGCCAACGAGATATTCTCCCTCAGCATCACGCGCTAGTCGCAAGAGGCATGGACATACTGCCCTGCAAACCACTTGTGCTGCCGTCTCTCCGTTGGGTCTGGGAAATATAAATCCTCGAAATGGCTTGCAAGTCTGGCTCGCTTGTTCGAGTCGTAGCGGAAGAGATGATATGCTCGAAGGCGAAAGCAGTCATATTTTGTGACTGGGTGAGATCGGTAATACCGGATAAGCATAGAACTGCCATCTATAAAACCAAATTCTTTGATTCATTAATGAAGCTTAAGGAATGAAAATACAATACGTAAATGTTCTTTCTAAGTTTTTGTTATAAATTTCTGATAAGAATTCATTTTTCCTTATTAGCTTTCAACAAAGCTCTAATACTAGCTGTGAGACCCCCGCCCCCCTCCGCAATGCCCCCTTCGAAGGGTGCTGGCAGAGGAAGAAGCGTCAATCTCTCGTGCGGGACAGGGATCCACACTCGGGGCCTTGCCCACGGATATCCAAACAAGAGACTAGCTCGACGGTTCCTCCGAAAACCAAACTCGAAAAAACTTCTCTCACCAGAAGGCATGGGCAATTCCACCAGGAAAATCATCTGATGGGAGAATTGGTCTAACGAGTCAAAGTCTTAACTAACCAAATTGATTCAACCAAACCCCAAAGTCACATGGTCATATCAAGGAACAAACTTGCACTTGGTCCATAGAATCATCGCTGTTTTTCTCTTTTAGCAAGGCACCGCCGCTAATTCCCTCCCACAGAACAAGGGTCTTCCTAGGACTTAATCTAACTAACGTAACTTGATCGTAAATATTTGTATCATAGGAATCCCCTGATCCAACCTATAATCCCAACCGACGTTAGCCAACCAACCAACCACTGTATTGGTGGGATTCCTTTATAAAAATTTGTTTATGTTTTGCCCGGGTATCATGGAAAAGAGTTCCCAGGCCCCTTAGCCGCCGGCGCTTCAAGAAAAAATTAAGGTAGGCATACCACTTACACACCCAATATGAAATTTCCATTATAACAGATTCGGCTGTCTTTAAAACAATCATTCAATGAAATCATAGTATTATTGACCATATTCCCCCAAAATATTGAGTTCATTGTTTTATAAAATATATCACCCGGACTCTCCGTTGAAGACCAGCTGGTCAACCAACGAGATCCAATATCAAAATTTACTTCACAAAAGTAAGTATTTTCAGTTCATCCGTATCTTCCTCGACGTACGCATGGGTGTCCTAGTAGTCGCGAGCCCATGCATCACCTGGTAAGAACCCTCTAGGATCCTACTTAGGTGTCCTAGCACTTCACTCAAGGACCGCTTCATCGGTCCTCGCCCATCGTACTGAAAGCGCACCATTTCAACCATACCAAGGCTGGTCAAGACCTCGATAGGCTTTTCCGTGAGAGCGATATCCCTCGACAACTCCCCGCCACCTGTTGTTGCAACGAGTCTCTCCTTAGTTAATCACATACCAAATGCTTCCTCCAGTATTCTGGAGTAAAACAGTCCTTTAAATAGTCCTTTAAAAGAAAACAGAGGTTCTATACAAGTAGAATTCCTGGTTCAATGATGGATAGGAAAAGAAAGAGGAATAGAAAGGGGAAGGGAAAGGGGAGGGGAAGGGAGAAGGGGAGGGGAAGGGAGAAGGGGAAGAAGAAGAAGACCCATAAACAAATGCATTAGAATAAAACATAATAGAAAAATACCTTCAAGAGCTTACACTATAGCCATTTGGTGATGAAAAAGAGTCTCATGAAAAGAAAGGGGAAGGGGAATATAAAGAGTAAAAATGCATGTGAGGGGAGCTAGCTTGATGGAAGGGAGTAGTCGGTGAAGGAACTCAAGGAAAGTAGAGGGAATTTTTTGGGGGAGAGAAAGATAGGCGTCGGCAACGTCGCAGGCTCAAAAAGTTTATTTTCTCAGTGTCGCTATAAATGCTAATAAAAACGACGCTTAGCAATAGTTATAGTGACGCTTAATGACGCTTAGCAATAGTTATAGTGACGCTTAACGACGTTTATAATGATGTTCCAGAGATCAAGCCTACACATATACCATTAACATTGATAAATTTAGTGCATGTATTCATATTTAGTTTTTTAACTACACACTTTTTATGCCCCATACAGATGTCTTCTACCAGTTCAGATGGTGATGGATCACCATTAATTGGAGGTCCAGAGAAGAATCCCTTGTTCATATGCAAGATGCAAGAATGTTTGTGTATGCAAATGTCGAGGGACATTGGAGCATATTAGAAAATGGGGATCATTTGACCAATGCCAACGAACTTGAAGTTGCAAGCCAATTCCTTCACTCAATATATAAACTTATGCCTTGAAATGTAAACTCGTGGTTTTCCATATGTAATGTTGAGTGTCGTTTTTAAATATGGTTCATTAGGATGATGAGGGCATGTATATTTGTACACAAGTACTACACAATATGTGTAAGATTCCTCCCCCAACCCCTTTTTGATGTCTAGTATCTTCCCCTGTAATCAACCCTCTTCAGAAATATAAAGACCTTGTTTCTATCTGTTTTAGCCTAGAGAGAGAAAAATATTCTAGAGAGAGAATATTCAGATTTTGAATATTTTTGGATAGAAAAATATCTCTTATAATTCAGATGAGTTCCCCTGAAATAGAAATTCAAAAAGAATTTTCCAATGTGCAATTGGAATTAATTGGAAATAGGTATAAAGAACCTTAGTCTAAGGGTCTAGATTTTCAGAAATCTTTAGACTATGGTCCAATTAAGGTTCCTATGGGCCAATAGCATCAATCCATGTGTAGGGAAGAGATAAATCCAAATTTGTAAAAAAGAAGATACCCAAAAATGAGTAAATGCTCACATAAGGTGAAGAGTTGAAAATGTACAAGGTTTATTAGTAAAAAACTATGAGCAATATTAAAAATATGAGATATTTTGGGTATCCAAAAATGAGTAAATGCTCACATAAGATGAAGAGTTGAAAATGTACAAGGTTTATTAGTAAAAAACTATGAGCAATATTAAAATGATGCCATTATGACACATATGTAAGGAAGGGGAATTCTTTAAAGGAGGTGCATATTTCACATAAGATGAAGAGTTGAAAATGTACAAGGTTTATTAGTAAAAAACTATGAGCAATATTAAAATGATTCCATTATGACACATATGTAAGGAAGGGGAATTCTTTAAAGGAGGTGCATATTTCACATAAGATGAAGAGTTGAAAATGTACAAGGTTTATTAGTAAAAAAAAACTATGAGCAATATTAAAATGATTCCATTATGACACATATGTAAGGAAGGGGAGTTCTTTAAAGGAGGTGCATATTTCACATGCTTGAATGAGTTTTAAACTCATAAAAATTGAGATATTTCATCTCTCCTCTCTCCTCATTCAAGTCTAGTTCCAAAAAGTTAGCTTAACTGACCTAAAAATGGTCAAATATTGACCAAACTGATTTAGAAAATTCTAGAATCAGTTTGTTTGGTTAGGAGCTCAATTTTTCCTATAAATAGAAGCCTCCCCCTTGTTGAAAAATAGTAGTGTTTATGCATCGTTACTCTACTCCACCTAAACCAAGAACTGTGAATTCATTTAATAATTCACTAGTTTTTGGAGCTTCCCTCTTTCTTCAATCCTCATTAGTGGCTCCATCAACATACTTAACCAATTGATTGGTTGGGGGCCTCTACCGTGAACAAAGAATCAAGCAAGTTGTAAGGTAATTAGTGAATATTGATCTTTCTATAATTTCTCAATGTTTCTCTCTTCTCAACCCCTCTCAAGCTTGAGAAGTTTAATTGGTATGGTTTTTTTTTAAATACTATTGAAGTTTGAATAGTAGTGAAGAGTTACATAAGTTAATAAATGCTATTGAAGTTAATTTTCATTTATGTTTAAATTCTAATGATTTTTATGTAAATTCTCTCTCTTACTCAAGAAATGGTCATACTCATGACCCGTTCTCAATCCAAATCAAGCTTTTCATAAAGCTTTTCCTTAACCCAAGATTAAGCTATGCTTGAGGCCAATTTAATGGCTTTTTTCTATGCTTTTAGTTTATGCATATTGATGATTCAATCCACTATAGATTAATGATCCAATTAGAGATCATTTTAATTATTTCCTTAATGATAAGCTTTATCCCTTAGAAAAAATTGAGATTTATCAGTCATAGCAGCGGAGCTATGGCAAAATTTTTATAAAAATTATGCATAAAATAATTTCATTCAAAGCATAAAAAGAGGACTTCCTACCATATTCTAGGAATTATCATCCTAGATTAATTGAAAGAATTTCATTATAATCATGGAGAAATTGAAGTATGCATAAAGGAAAAATTTTTATATCAAAAGTGTTACTTTTATCATTTTTAATTTTCATGCATAGAAGTATGCATAAAGGATAATTTTTTTATATCAAAAGTGTTACTTTTATCATATTGGATTTCATGCATAGAGGTATGCATAAAAGTTGAATATTTTATTATAAAAGTATTACTTTTAGCATAATTGAATTTCATGCATAGAGGTATGCATAAAAGATATGGGAAGTGATAAGATATGATAAGATGCATGTGGATGTGGATGTGGATGTATGAATGTGGATGTATGGATGTGGATGTGGATGTATGAATGTGGATGTATGGATGTGAATGTGGATGTGGATGTGGATGTGGATGTGGATGTATGAATGTGGATGTATGGATGTGAATGAGGATGTAGATGTGGATGCATGGATGTAAATGTGGATGTGGATGTATGGATGTATGCATGTAGATGTGGATGCATGAATGTGGATGTATGGATGTGAATGAGGATATAGATGTGGATGTATGGATGTGAATGTACATGTAGATAAAGATGTATATATGTGAATGGGAATGGGGATGTGGATGTATGTATGCATGTGGATGTGGATATGGATGTGTATGTATGAATGTGGATATGGGATGTGGATGTATAAATGAGGATGTGAAAATGGAGATAAGCATGTAGATGTGGATGTATGGATGTGAATGTGGATGTGGATGTGGATGTATGAATGTGGATGTATGGATGTGAATGAGGATGTGGATGTGGATGCATGGATGTAAATGTGGATGTGTATGTATGGATGTAGGTATGTAGATGTGGATGCATGAATGTGGATGTATGGATGTGAATGAGGATATAGATGTGGATGTATGGATGTGAATGTGCATGTAGATATGGATGTATATATGTGAATGGGAATGTGGATGTGGATGTATGTATGCATGTGGATGTGGATATGGATGTGTATGTATGAATGTGGATATGGGATGTGGATGTATAAATGAGGATGTGAAAATGGAGATAAGCATGTAGATGTGGATGCATGAATGTGGATGTATGGATGTGAATGAGGATATAGATGTGGATGTATGGATGTGAATGTGCATGTAGATATGGATGTATATATGTGAATGGGAATGTGGATGTGGATGTATGTATGCATGTGGATGTGGATATGGATGTGTATGTATGAATGTGGATATGGGATGTGGATGTATAAATGAGGATGTGAAAATGGAGATAAGCATGTAGATGTGGATGTATGGATGTGAATGTGGATGTGGATGTGGATGTATGAATGTGGATGTATGGATGTGAATGAGGATGTGGATGTGGATGCATGGATGTAAATGTGGATGTGTATGTATGGATGTAGGTATGTAGATGTGGATGCATGAATGTGGATGTATGGATGTGAATGAGGATATAGATGTGGATGTATGGATGTGAATGTGCATGTAGATATGGATGTATAGATGTGAATGAGAATGTGGATGTGGATGTGGATGTATGTATGTATGTATGTGGATGTGGATGTATGAATGAGGACGTGATAATGAATGTATGCATGTGGATGTAGATATGGATGTGTATGTATGAATGCGGATATGGATGTGGATATGGATGTGTATGTATGAATGTGGATATGGGATGTGGATGTAAAAATGAGGATGTGAAAATGGAGATAAGCATGTAGATGTGGATGTATAGATGTGAATGTGGATGTGGATGTGGATGTATGGATGTGGATATGGATGTGAATATATGATATGTGATGTGAAGGAATCTGAAGTGAAGAGATGGAAAATGATATGATTGGATGAGTACACATATAAATGAAATGTGGAATAAGTAATGTGGATTGCATGAGGGATAATGTGGAAAAATGAGAGTTAATATAGAAATTGTATTTGTAAACTATTTGTAAATGCTGTTTGTAAATGGCTGTTTTATGTCAAGAATGCTGGGAAAGCATTTTGACCGTCTTGTGATTAAGGTCGTGGAGACCTAACTGATAAAGTTGCAACTGCTGACGGAGAGTCAATGGAGGACGTCTCGCGTAGCAAGGTCGGCCGAGGTCTTGACCAGCCTCGGTTCGATTAAAATGGTGAGCTTCCGGTACGGTGGATGAGGGACCAAGGAAGCGGCCTATGAGTGAAGCGCTAGGTCACCTGCGAAGGATCCTAGAGGGTGCTGACCATACGGTGCTCGGGCTCTGGGTCGCCCAGGATACCCACGCGTGCGTCGAGGAAGATATTGGAACAAGGAGTAAGAGTTGTTTTCTGGAACCGGGCATGGATCTGGTTGACTGACCTTGCTGGTCCTCAACGGATGAGTCCATGGCTCTTTTATATGGATCTGTTGGTTGATCTTGCTGATCTTCAACGAGAGTCCATCTTGATAAGTGATTATATTGTTGAGTATTATGGGCTAGGAACTATTGAAACGGCCCCTGTGTGGACAGGTGGTGAGCGTTCTAGTTGCCAATGATGCCATAGATACTCTGATGAAGGAATGAAGGGAAATTATGAATCAACTGGATAAATTGGGAGATTGTGATCAGTGGTACTATGGTTTCATTAAAGGATTGTTTTAAAGTTAGCTGATGCTAAGAAAAAGGCAATTTTCATATTGGGTGCGTAAGTGGTGTGGCTATTTTTATGTTTGCATGAAATTCCAGCTAGGGGGCCTTGGAACTCTTTTCCTTGGTACCCGGGACAAAACCTAACCAAATTCCAAATTGGATCCCATCACTACAGTGGTTGGGCGGTTGGCTAACCCATGGGATCGGATGGGGTTAGGCTGGACTGATGGATCCGTAAATCGAGATTTAATTTCTATTATTACGATAGATGAAGTAAATCCCGGATAGAAATTGTTCTATGGATAGGAATCAACGGCTGTGCCTCTTGATGGGGAAAAAAGCGTTGATCCCAATGATCCAAGTGCAAGTTTCTTCCTTGATTTGACCAAGTACCATTAAAGGTGCAGTCAGATCAGTTGATTCGTAATGATCTCGACTACGTTAGAGTAAAGAGTTATCCTGGTGGAATCGCCCATGCTTTCCGGGTAAAGGAAGTTTTTCCGGTTTCGGTTTTGGACAAACCGACGGATTAGTCTCTTATCCGGATATCCGTGGGTGAGGCCCCGAGTGTGAGATCCCTACCCACGCATGATGTGCTACTTCCGCTGCTAGTAACCCGAATCCGTTCCGCGGTGGGAACAGGGATCTCACAGTTGGTATCAGAGCATTTGGTTAATAAAGATCAACTGAGAAGACAAATATGTCAAAAATTTATCAAGAAACACAAAAAGGTTGTAATTGTGTGATATAAGTCATACAATTTGATATTCAAACTAAAATTCGTAAATTGGTAATTGGGTCTTCAGATGGAAGTACCGCAATTATATAGAATCCCTGACTTGCTTGAGGCCTAGACATGATGGTATTTACCTTATAATTCCAAGGGCCGTGACTACCCGTATATACCGAGAGTATACTGCAGCTCTTTACTGACAGTATATACGAGTAAATCTAAGACTTGAAATTATAAGCGTTAATGCTATCCAGATGATGAGTTTGAATGTGGTTGATATGATTTTTAATTCTGTTTGAGAATTGATGAATTGAATTGGATTCTGATTGAAAATTCTGATTGAAAAATGATGATTTCTGAAATTAGTTGAAATATAAAAATCTGAACAAAACCACAATGAGGATGAATGGGACGAGTCCCAGTGATGATATTCATAACTGGAATGATGATAATGAATTCAGCAAATCACTATGAGATTAGTGGGTTGTGCTGTCAAATTGTTACTGTTAACACTTGATCAGTAGATCAAGTTAAGGGATGACAAATTGAGAACTTGCTTGACTGAAATTCCCGTGGGGGAATGTTCAGAAGGAAATTTTTCGGTCTAATGGACCATTATCATGTTAAAGATATGAATGATATGATCTGAATATTAATGATGAGTTCTATATAAGGGATATTTATCCCAGTGTTCTGCTGGGTTGACCAGAATATAAGGAACCCCAAAATAAAATTGGATGTTAAGAAAAAGAGTTGTCCTCTACCTTGCGAGATGAGGACATCTCGCACTTTTTAAGTGGGGTAGAATGTAAGATTCCTCCCCAGCCTTCGAGGTATACAGGAGTAAGAATCTCCCTTTCTGATCTTATAATTATTCCCTCTCTAAAATAAAAGAAAGTTCTGTTTAACAAAGGAAGACCCTTTTCCTAGAATACTTCTCAAGAGTCCCACCTGTTTTAAGGATTCAGAACAATGAGTTCAGAAGTGAGAATCGATGTTTTGGATATCAAGGTTTTGGTCTTCATTCGAGTACGGCCCAAAAGAAGTTCTTTATCTCTTGGGGAGTATATGAAGTTATCCCCCAGATATTGTGAGCCTTATATCTGAATTCAATGAAAGTAGGTGACTTAGCCTACAAGCTTCTTTTATCTCTTCATCTCAAAATTCTTAATGCCTTCTATAGAAAAATGTGTCAAACCCAAATCATGGAAAGACGGTAAAACTTCAGTGGCAAGTTACCGTTGGCTTCTAAGTTACGCTAGCTCCTTCCTTTATATAAGTCGTAACTTTTACTTGTCGCTCACAGTAATCTTACTTCCATCGATCTCCTTTCTTTCTTAATCTCCTTCATGGCTTGGCAACAAGAACTAGTTTTATCCCTAATGATTTCTCACCTTCAAGACGCAAGGGAGTCTGTGAAGAAAGATTTTATAGAGCAGTATGAGCGCTCACTTTTCCCTCACTTGGGAACTTCTGTAGCGCAGACAAAATGGCGGACCTATCAAGACATAACTAGGGTAACACCCTGGGGTCAGCAGCACTTTCGTAACAATGTCCGCTTGGCCATGGTTATTGAAGCTTTGGGTTTGGGTCCCCGATACTACTGCGTCATGAGATCAAGGCATCCTGGGTTTTCTGAGCGGGTCTTCTTACTGGCGTGTTTTCTTCCTCATGAGAAGATATGCCTTTACCCCGTTTTTGGCTTGCCTCTCAGAGGTCCTTTTGTTAGAACACCTCATACCACTGAGATAGGCGCAGCAATAACCCACAGAATCATTCCCATAGATGAGTTACCTTATACTTGTGCAGCTTGTGAGGACTGCTTTTGTGATCATATGATGGACGGGCTTATGGAAGTGTAAAGAGTTCTTCTATCTTTACTGTATAAGTTCCGAGAATGAATAAAGTTTAAATCTTGTTCTTATTTTGAATCTTGCTCTCTTTAAGACGTTTCTTGGTGGTTAATCTTGATTAAAATTTTCTCTAAGTCTCATATTCGTGAATCTTACGAAATTATCACAAGTTGCGAGATGAGGACATCTCGCGTTTTTTAAGTGGGGTAGAATATAAGATTCCTCCCCCAACCCCTTTTTGATGTCTAGTATCTTCCCCTGTAATCAACCCTCTTCAGAAATATAAAGACCTTGTTTCTATCTGTTTTAGCCTAGAGAGAGAAAAATATTCTAGAGAGAGAATATTCAGATTTTGAATATTTTTGGATAGAAAAATATCTCTTATAATTCAGATGAGTTCCCCTGAAATAGAAATTCAAAAAGAATTTTCCAATGTGCAATTGGAATTAATTGGAAATAGGTATAAAGAACCTTAGTCTAAGGGTCTAGATTTTCAGAAATCTTTAGACTATGGTCCAATTAAGGTTCCTATGGGCCAATAGCATCAATCCATGTGTAGGGAAGAGATAAATCCAAATTTGTAAAAAAGAAGATACCCAAAAATGAGTAAATGCTCACATAAGGTGAAGAGTTGAAAATGTACAAGGTTTATTAGTAAAAAACTATGAGCAATATTAAAAATATGAGATATTTTGGGTATCCAAAAATGAGTAAATGCTCACATAAGATGAAGAGTTGAAAATGTACAAGGTTTATTAGTAAAAAACTATGAGCAATATTAAAATGATGCCATTATGACACATATGTAAGGAAGGGGAATTCTTTAAAGGAGGTGCATATTTCACATAAGATGAAGAGTTGAAAATGTACAAGGTTTATTAGTAAAAAACTATGAGCAATATTAAAATGATTCCATTATGACACATATGTAAGGAAGGGGAATTCTTTAAAGGAGGTGCATATTTCACATAAGATGAAGAGTTGAAAATGTACAAGGTTTATTAGTAAAAAAAAACTATGAGCAATATTAAAATGATTCCATTATGACACATATGTAAGGAAGGGGAGTTCTTTAAAGGAGGTGCATATTTCACATGCTTGAATGAGTTTTAAACTCATAAAAATTGAGATATTTCATCTCTCCTCTCTCCTCATTCAAGTCTAGTTCCAAAAAGTTAGCTTAACTGACCTAAAAATGGTCAAATATTGACCAAACTGATTTAGAAAATTCTAGAATCAGTTTGTTTGGTTAGGAGCTCAATTTTTCCTATAAATAGAAGCCTCCCCCTTGTTGAAAAATAGTAGTGTTTATGCATCGTTACTCTACTCCACCTAAACCAAGAACTGTGAATTCATTTAATAATTCACTAGTTTTTGGAGCTTCCCTCTTTCTTCAATCCTCATTAGTGGCTCCATCAACATACTTAACCAATTGATTGGTTGGGGGCCTCTACCGTGAACAAAGAATCAAGCAAGTTGTAAGGTAATTAGTGAATATTGATCTTTCTATAATTTCTCAATGTTTCTCTCTTCTCAACCCCTCTCAAGCTTGAGAAGTTTAATTGGTATGGTTTTTTTTTAAATACTATTGAAGTTTGAATAGTAGTGAAGAGTTACATAAGTTAATAAATGCTATTGAAGTTAATTTTCATTTATGTTTAAATTCTAATGATTTTTATGTAAATTCTCTCTCTTACTCAAGAAATGGTCATACTCATGACCCGTTCTCAATCCAAATCAAGCTTTTCATAAAGCTTTTTCTTAACCCAAGATTAAGCTATGCTTGAGGCCAATTTAATGGCTTTTTTCTATGCTTTTAGTTTATGCATATTGATGATTCAATCCACTATAGATTAATGATCCAATTAGAGATCATTTTAATTATTTCCTTAATGATAAGCTTTATCCCTTAGAAAAAATTGAGATTTATCAGTCATAGCAGCGGAGCTATGGCAAAATTTTTATAAAAATTATGCATAAAATAATTTCATTCAAAGCATAAAAAGAGGACTTCCTACCATATTCTAGGAATTATCATCCTAGATTAATTGAAAGAATTTCATTATAATCATGGAGAAATTGAAGTATGCATAAAGGAAAAATTTTTATATCAAAAGTGTTACTTTTATCATTTTTAATTTTCATGCATAGAAGTATGCATAAAGGATAATTTTTTTATATCAAAAGTGTTACTTTTATCATATTGGATTTCATGCATAGAGGTATGCATAAAAGTTGAATATTTTATTATAAAAGTATTACTTTTAGCATAATTGAATTTCATGCATAGAGGTATGCATAAAAGATATGGGAAGTGATAAGATATGATAAGATGCATGTGGATGTGGATGTGGATGTATGAATGTGGATGTATGGATGTGGATGTGGATGTATGAATGTGGATGTATGGATGTGAATGTGGATGTGGATGTGGATGTGGATGTGGATGTATGAATGTGGATGTATGGATGTGAATGAGGATGTAGATGTGGATGCATGGATGTAAATGTGGATGTGGATGTATGGATGTATGCATGTAGATGTGGATGCATGAATGTGGATGTATGGATGTGAATGAGGATATAGATGTGGATGTATGGATGTGAATGTACATGTAGATAAAGATGTATATATGTGAATGGGAATGGGGATGTGGATATATGTATGCATGTGGATGTGGATATGGATGTGTATGTATGAATGTGGATATGGGATGTGGATGTATAAATGAGGATGTGAAAATGGAGATAAGCATGTAGATGTGGATGTATGGATGTGAATGTGGATGTGGATGTGGATGTATGAATGTGGATGTATGGATGTGAATGAGGATGTGGATGTGGATGCATGGATGTAAATGTGGATGTGTATGTATGGATGTAGGTATGTAGATGTGGATGCATGAATGTGGATGTATGGATGTGAATGAGGATATAGATGTGGATGTATGGATGTGAATGTGCATGTAGATATGGATGTATATATGTGAATGGGAATGTGGATGTGGATGTATGTATGCATGTGGATGTGGATATGGATGTGTATGTATGAATGTGGATATGGGATGTGGATGTATAAATGAGGATGTGAAAATGGAGATAAGCATGTAGATGTGGATGCATGAATGTGGATGTATGGATGTGAATGAGGATATAGATGTGGATGTATGGATGTGAATGTGCATGTAGATATGGATGTATATATGTGAATGGGAATGTGGATGTGGATGTATGTATGCATGTGGATGTGGATATGGATGTGTATGTATGAATGTGGATATGGGATGTGGATGTATAAATGAGGATGTGAAAATGGAGATAAGCATGTAGATGTGGATGTATGGATGTGAATGTGGATGTGGATGTGGATGTATGAATGTGGATGTATGGATGTGAATGAGGATGTGGATGTGGATGCATGGATGTAAATGTGGATGTGTATGTATGGATGTAGGTATGTAGATGTGGATGCATGAATGTGGATGTATGGATGTGAATGAGGATATAGATGTGGATGTATGGATGTGAATGTGCATGTAGATATGGATGTATAGATGTGAATGAGAATGTGGATGTGGATGTGGATGTATGTATGTATGTATGTGGATGTGGATGTATGAATGAGGACGTGATAATGAATGTATGCATGTGGATGTAGATATGGATGTGTATGTATGAATGCGGATATGGATGTGGATATGGATGTGTATGTATGAATGTGGATATGGGATGTGGATGTAAAAATGAGGATGTGAAAATGGAGATAAGCATGTAGATGTGGATGTATAGATGTGAATGTGGATGTGGATGTGGATGTATGGATGTGGATATGGATGTGAATATATGATATGTGATGTGAAGGAATCTGAAGTGAAGAGATGGAAAATGATATGATTGGATGAGTACACATATAAATGAAATGTGGAATAAGTAATGTGGATTGCATGAGGGATAATGTGGAAAAATGAGAGTTAATATAGAAATTGTATTTGTAAACTGTTTGTAAATGCTGTTTGTAAATGGCTGTTTTATGTCAAGAATGCTGGGAAAGCATTTTGACCGTCTTGTGATTAAGGTCGTGGAGACCTAACTGATAAAGTTGCAACTGCTGACGGAGAGTCAATGGAGGACGTCTCGCGTAGCAAGGTCGGCCGAGGTCTTGACCAGCCTCGGTTCGATTAAAATGGTGAGCTTCCGGTACGGTGGATGAGGGACCAAGGAAGCGGCCTATGAGTGAAGCGCTAGGTCACCTGCGAAGGATCCTAGAGGGTGCTGACCATACGGTGCTCGGGCTCTGGGTCGCCCAGGATACCCACGCGTGCGTCGAGGAAGATATTGGAACAAGGAGTAAGAGTTGTTTTCTGGAACCGGGCATGGATCTGGTTGACTGACCTTGCTGGTCCTCAACGGATGAGTCCATGGCTCTTTTATATGGATCTGTTGGTTGATCTTGCTGATCTTCAACGAGAGTCCATCTTGATAAGTGATTATATTGTTGAGTATTATGGGCTAGGAACTATTGAAACGGCCCCTGTGTGGACAGGTGGTGAGCGTTCTAGTTGCCAATGATGCCATAGATACTCTGATGAAGGAATGAAGGGAAATTATGAATCAACTGGATAAATTGGGAGATTGTGATCAGTGGTACTATGGTTTCATTAAAGGATTGTTTTAAAGTTAGCTGATGCTAAGAAAAAGGCAATTTTCATATTGGGTGCGTAAGTGGTGTGGCTATTTTTATGTTTGCATGAAATTCCGGCTAGGGGGCCTTGGAACTCTTTTCCTTGGTACCCGGGACAAAACCTAACCAAATTCCAAATTGGATCCCATCACTACAGTGGTTGGGCGGTTGGCTAACCCATGGGATCAGATGGGGTTAGGCTGGACTGATGGATCCATAAATCGAGATTTAATTTCTATTATTACGATAGATGAAGTAAATCCCGGATAGAAATTGTTCTATGGATAGGAATCAACGGCTGTGCCTCTTGATGGGGAAAAAAGCGTTGATCCCAATGATCCAAGTGCAAGTTTCTTCCTTGATTTGACCAAGTACCATTAAAGGTGCAGTCAGATCAGTTGATTCGTAATGATCTCGACTACGTTAGAGTAAAGAGTTATCCTGGTGGAATCGCCCATGCTTTCCGGGTAAAGGAAGTTTTTCCGGTTTCGGTTTTGGACAAACCGACGGATTAGTCTCTTATCCGGATATCCGTGGGTGAGGCCCCGAGTGTGAGATCCCTACCCACGCATGATGTGCTACTTCCGCTGCTAGTAACCCGAATCCGTTCCGCGGTGGGAACAGGGATCTCACAATATGCCTCATTATTCTATCATTGGGAAAAACTTGAGGAAGGAATACAAGCGTCGTAAGGAGTACTTGGAAAGTGTAGCATGTTCAGTACATTTGGAAGACCCAGGATTTCCTCCACAAGAGATAGAGGAAGAGGATACAATGGAGGAGATGATCACTCACTTTTTTCAAAGCTAGGGTGAGGAAGAGACACCTAACCCTAAAACACATGAAAGAGAGAATGTGTTACCACAAAGAGGCTAACACACCATTGTACGAGGGTGCAATGTACTCAAATTTACGATCATGCTTGTAAATCCTCAACTTGCAAACAACATATGGATGGAGAAATAATAGTGTGAATAGCCTACTCCGGTTATTACAGAAGATGCATCCAACAAACAATTTGATGCCCACAAGAAGAAATGATCCTTGAAGAATACTTTCCAATCTTGGTATGGATTACAATCAAATTCATGCATGTTGTAATGATTATGTACTATTCAGGAGTGCGTTTGCTAATGTCATGAATTTCCAATTTGTGGAGAGGATTGTTACAAGAAAGATTTATAGGGTGTAAACATTCCGCAAAAGGTATTGAGAAACTTTCCTATTATACCTCACATTCAACATATGTTCTAGTGTCAATCCATCGCTGAGTTAATGACATGGCATGTGAACCTTTGTTCAACCGATGGCATGATGAGGATTCCTACCAACTCACCGGCAAGGGCTCCATGGATGTCCATCAAGAAGGGTCATGTGATGCTTGCGCATCTTGTGCCCAGGAAGCACAAGGTAAAGAATATGGATGTATACCTTGATCCCTTGATTGATGAGCTCGAGAAATTATGGAGAGGCATATGGGTACATGATGTTTCTCATCCAATTTCATGCCGCAATGCAATGGTCAAGGCTATCTTGCTGCGGACTATGCATGATTTTTTAGGCTATACGGAATGCTTAGGTACATCGTACTCATAAATTGATTCTTATATAAGCATAAACAAATGATTCATTTATAACTCTAATGTATTGTAATATCTATTAACTTTCAATTCTTACATGCTAATTTTGTAGGTCTCACAACTACAGGATATAATGCATGTCCAATTTGTGGTCCAGCACACGCACTAAAGAAATGGTATATGATGAACATCATCAATTTCTTCCTATAAACAACCTAAATTATGCTCCATCATAGGTTTCTTCAATTGTGTGATGAGAGGTGCAGAGTGGGAGGCCATGTGGCATTCACCTCCTACATTGTCATTGGAGAAAAGATGGAGAGATGGAGAGTGGGATGAGAGATGGAGGGTGACTCCCATCACAGCACCCCACCCCACAGGCATGAAAAGGTACTCAATCTTCTATCATCTACCATATTGGACAGAGTTAAGAATAAAACATCTTTTGGATCCAATGCACATTTGTAATAATGTGGCATCCATCTAATTGGCAAAAAAGACACCTATGCAATAAGGGATGACCTAAAGGGTATCGATGCATGGAAAATGCATGGCCAAGGGTAGTCAATGATGACAAGGTGCTTTTACCAAAGGTGATATGGAGGTTGACAAGGCAAGAGGAAAAGAATATCAAAAGAATCAAATTTCATCTTTTCTTACACTAACCGGTGTAATGCACTCATTAAAGGGTGCATTTACAATAACAAAAAAGAAGGGAAACGTCAGTTGTATGGTCTCAATTCATATGATTTGTACAAGATGATGCAGGTACATACATAACTATATCTATTTTTGGGCACTTCTCAGTTTATATTGTGTGGACTCTATATTAATCTTTTATTGTTTTCAAAAATTAATTGCACTAGTTCATAATTCTAATATCAATTGGTGGGTGCGGAAAAGAGGAAGCTCAGAATGTCCTCTATAAATTAGGTGGATTGGCGAGGTGAGTTCTAATCAAAACTATATATTTGTGCATTTAGTATAACATATAGCTTTGAGATTATCTATTATTTGTTAATTTATAATTTATTCCTTTGTTGAATAGGTGGATAGTGTCAAAGGAGATTCATCCAGATTCCATTGAGAAGGCTCGAGTTGAGTCAATTGAGGTAGTGTGTATGATTGAAGAAAGGTTTTTCAAGAAGCATAATCACAACTCAATTGCACCTTCTAGTACATTTGGTGGATGAGGTGGCTATATGTGGCATTGTTCATAGCCAATGGATGTTCTTTCTTAAACTCTTCATGAAAACCTTAAAGGGATTCGTGAGGAAAAGGGTAAGGCTAGAAAGAAGCATGGCAGAGGGATGGTTGGTGCAAGAATCCGTCGTATATGTCTCTGAATATTTGAAACAAATTGATCCTTCTATGCCTAGATTCATGTATAACAATGAGGATGAACGAATGGTGTCACATGTGCCACATGATGCATTCAAAGATGGATGAGTCCATGCACAAAAAAGGTCATTACATTTTGTCTTCTTAACACTTATGTGATGGAAAAGTGGATTGAGAAATATGAATATGCAAGACAGATAAGGACAGAGGAGGGAAAAGCATTTAAGAGATCAACACAAAGGCACATGGCATACCCACCCAGCATAAAGGCTCTTCCAGAGGATTGCAATATTAAATGGCTTAGAGACGGCCTAGAGAAAGTAGAAAGGATAAGAGAGGAGATTACAAGAGAAGAATGGGCATACATAAGGGGATGCGATTGCCATGTAAGTAAATATGTTTTGCTAACATATATAATGTTCAATACTAAATTTATTATATATAAGCTATATTAAAGATTTTGTATTGGGTTGTAGTATAAAGTACATAATGCAATATGTAGGCAGAAGGTCGACATTTTTGCACTTAACATGTGGACTCCAAGAGAATCACATATGATTATGGTGTAATTGAAGGGTGAAAGCATGATAAGGTGGTACACTTTCTACCAGATGCATTGGTTGCTACCACACTTGAAGATAACCAATATTAGTGGATTTAATATCATCACAAGATGTATTTAGCAGTTTATCTAGTGCATTTTAGATAAAATGAATGTGAAACAAGATTAAACAACCATGTTTTAATCCTCTAACTCTGCATAAAAGTGTTTCACAAGTCATAAACCATTGTCTAGGACACAGGTTTTCAATCCACCTTATCATGCTTTCACCCTAAAAGTTTTGACCAAGAAAGTTGAGCAAGTAGAAGAGATAATAATGTTATAGGAGAGACTTGAATATTGTGGAACAATTCAAGATATCTTGGAGATTGGATTTAGAGCTTCATTGCCAAGCTCCGCCACTCACGCAGCCCTTCCTCCTTCTGCATGGCCTCTGCCGGAGGCCTCATCTGTTGCATGGTTTATAATGGGCAACCATCCTCTTACAACGGAGACTGTGACTATAACGATTTTACTCTGCTGTTATTTAACCCTCTCACCGGCACCATGAAGACAAGTTCTTTGACCCACCCCAAACCTTGTGCTTTGACATATGCTCTTCTCAAAGATCCCTGTCCATGCTATATAATTCGGCCTGCAACTCTTACAACATTGTCCTAAGTAATGTTTTCCACGATTACAGGATGTATCTAGAAGTCTATGACTCCGAGACTGACTCTTGGAGGGTTATCACTGGTCAAATCTGTACAGACAGCGATGTCCGAAATGCTGACATCTTTACCTATATGCAGTATTGCTTCAAAATCAGCGATCAGCATGCATGGATGCTTTACGGCTACAACATAGAGGCAGAGGCATGGAGCATGGTTGCTGTGCCAGCTCCTGTGGTGCTGGATGTTGGTGCTTTTGTTGTCTAGAAACACAATGGACGAATCCTCCTAGCAGCAAGCTTCAGGCCGCAGAGAGCCCCTTCTACCTTGGAGCGATTTTGTGTTTGGGAACTCAAATACAGCAGCACAACTGCAAGCTGGGTACAAGTGGCAAGGACGCCTCCCAAATTTTGGAAGCGGTTCCATGATCGACGTGTCCTACGTGGGTATGGCAGTGATGTAACCTTCATCAACAATGGAAGTCTCATCTGTATGACTGCTGTGGATTTCACGGATCACATGTATGGGGGAGATTATGCTCCCCCCTGGTCTATCATCATCTTGTTCTCAATTCATGGTACTATTTGCCAGCCTTACTGTTGCTTGCAAATGAAGATCAATACCAGGATGCAACAAAAACGATACTTAGGGCTCTTGAAAAGAGTTCCACTTTGTAGATGAATGTGGGAGGGGGTTTGATAATAATCCCACATGGGGACTTATGGGAGTCCTAGAATTTTTGTATAAAAGGTGGCTCATTTGAGAGCTTAGACACACTTTTGGGCTTAGTTCATGCAAGAGCTCCTTTGAGAGACCTACTCTCCCTCTTCTCCATAGAGGTGAAGACTCTTCTCTCACCCCATCTACATCTTTGTATGAGATAAATCTCTTCATTGAATCATTAGCAATGTCATGAGTCTTTCTCATCCTCTTCTCTAATCATTTTACTCTTATGCATGCTTTTAGTATTTCATTTTTGAGTACATGGATTGATTTGAAGCTTTCATGGAAGCTTGATGCTTGAATGTGTGCATGCTTGTAGGAAGATAGAAGTGGAGTGAGGTCTTTCTCTTTGCTTGAGTGCATAGTGATTGTATTCCTCTTGCTTGTATTTGTGAATGAATGGGTGTGTAGGAATGAGGACAAGTTGAGCTTGTGTGTATGCTTAGTCTAGTGTCAAGTGATGGTAGCCATGAGCATTCTCTCCATTTGTGGATAAGCTCTTGTGCACCGGTACGGGTCGAATCCCTAGCTCCGAAAGGGATGCAAATCCCATTGGATTGAGCTTAGTGTGGATCGTACTCCTCTTGCTACAAGAGAGAGAGTTTTCCGTCTCTCCATTGGCGCCGCTGCCGGGGAGAAGACTCAAATCCGGTTGAGAGTGTGTGGAAACCACCACTATTTCCTCTTTTGGTTGCAAAACCATTGAGTGATTAGGTTAAGTTTGGGTGTGTGATCCCGGTATGAGTGGATAAGGTTAACCATTGAGCGGTTGAGGTTTCTCCCGCATTGTTTTTTTTATGTTTCATTGCTTTTATGCTTTTTCAAGTACCGTTCATTATGCTTACCTTCATTGTTTTTTGTCATTTCATTCTTTCATGCTTTTCGTTGACATGTAATTAGTATAAATAAATAAAAAGAAAAGAGGTGCGTTGCTAAGCTCTCCCATAGCTTATGCAAGCCCCATTGACTCCCAAGCAAGAAAGAAGAGAGATAGGAAGTGTTGGAGGCGACCTTCCTTTTGTTTTGTGTTGTTATCGTGTGGGGAGGCATCTCCATAATTACAGCAAAGAAAAAATAAATAGATATATATATATATATCTATTTATACACATATATATACATTGGGGAGGCTTCTGCAGCAAAGAATATATATATATATATATATATATATATATATATATATATTTTACATTGGAAAGGCCGTGGAGGTTCGAAGGACAGTTAGAAGGCGGCTGAAAAAAAGCCTGCAAACGATTTTTTTTAACAAAAACAAAAAAAAAACATTATTATATATATAAGTGTTTTTTTTAACGAATGGTGTGGCTGTCGGATGCGGCTGGCTACGCAAGCAGGGGGCGTCGGCAAGCTTAGAGGAGGCGGCTGCTGGGCAGCCGGCAGAAGCAAAAAACGAAGAGGCTGGACGACCGGCAGCAGCAGAAGCAAAAACCAGCACTCTGGAATAGGCGGCAAACGGTGAGGAGGTGGCCGTCGGCAAGAGCGTCGACAGGTGACGTGGCAGCAGAACCGGTGTGGAGCTGCAGCGAGGGTGGCTGTAGCAGCGAAGTGGAGGTGGCAGTAGTAGTCGGGTGGTGGGCAGTAGCAGCCGGCAGAAGCGGGTGGAAGAAGGCTGTAGACGGCAGAAGACAGCGTTGGCCAGTGTGGGGTGTCTGCAGCGGGCACAGACAGCAGTGGAGGCGACCGGCAAGAGGCGGAAGTGGGTGGCAAGAGCCCAGGTGAAGAGACGGTTGCAAGCAGCTAAAGAGCAGTCGGCACTGAGTAAAGAGCGGCTGACTGCAGAAGGAAGCCTGTAGGCGGCAAAAGACGTGAAGGTGGTCGGCGTCAACAGCACTGGGCAACAGTCGTCGGCAGAGAGGAGACTGTGTGGGAGGCGGTCGAAGCATTGAAGAAGACGTTGGCTGCAGCTGAGAGCAAGGTCGGCGACCCACGTGGAGGCAGCTGGCGCCCGGCGACGAATCCGGAGAAGCCGAGCGGTGCGGATAAGATAACTCCTGATGGATATTTGGCGCGATACATGTCCACCATGCCTTGACCCCGATAGTACTCGACTTGATCATCGCGGGGGTTATAGTGCTACTCCGTTTCAAACACATTCTAGGTATTTCTATGCTCCCTTAGGTGAAAATTGCTGTGGGCATCACTTTGTTACGTTATTCTTTCAACAGCATCACCCATTTCCACATTGTCAAGAGTGCGCACGGCTAGTATTAAGTGAAGCTTCACATATTTGTTGGATATGCCGCTCTTATTTTAGACGATATGGCACGGCCTTAATGAAGCAAATTGTGGGAATTACTCCCCAACGCCATAATCTTCTTAATGTGAGAATACCAGAAAGGGGACCAAATCAACGAAGATTACCTGAGGAGGTACAAGCACAACAATGGAGGGATACAAGCTTAAATGACTTGCAACTACCAATCTTGCAAGCCCTCCTTCCCCAACCCTCCACATGTCAATATTGGATCAATATGAGTACTTACATTGCACAGTTCCAAAATCAAAACTGTCTGACTAACCTTCCCATAGAACCAATGCCATATTTCAGTGAGGAAGCACTCCTTCCTCTACCACCTTCTCCAGAGGCCGGTTTTTGTGAGGGGTTGTCTCTGCATCCTGAGGAAATTGATACCATCTTTCCAGCAGACGAGGACACGGACCCACCATCAGCGCAAGAGTAACTCATTGACTCCACAATAAGAACGACAAGCCAGGGCACTTTTCTCCCATTGGGTTTTTTCCCCTCGGCTATATTTGGTGATTGGCACCACTAACAAATTTTATTCTTTTGTTTTTTTCTTTTGTTTGTTAATAAAACTTTGTGCAGAGATCTCAGCTTAAGAAGAGCATCAGATACGACCCTACAGTCCACCTATCGTGCACACAAACTAGGAAGGGGGGAGATAGGCTACGCTTACAAAGATCAAGGAGGAGCAATCTGCACAAAATCAGCAATTAATCAAGGCAAACGAACAACATCAACAGGGCACTACAACAGGTGTATGCAAATCTTAATCTTTATTTCTTTATGTGCTCTTATCTTTCGAATATATGGTTTGCATGTACACAATATTGGCTGGTTTGAGTTTTGATTAGTAGTTAAAATGTGGTGAGTACATTCTAGAGTCTTAGAAAACTTAGTAAGAGATATTTCTATCCAAAGACAGTGTAGGATATATACCAAGGGAGTATGCCAAGTACTTATGTCTTCAAGGTATATTAGTTATCCCTAGTGGTAGTTATCTCTTAGATATGAGCTAGGTGCTAGGAGTAATAAAAAAAATTTATGAAAATATACCCTAAAAAGATATATATCTATATACAAGGTGAATTACGACATGAAGTGTCTACCGCCATGCGAAGTGCTTGGTAGGACCTGGGGATGTCTCAGCACCTTGGGGCCGATGCCTTGGTTTCCATGGGGTAAACACTGATGTCTAGAAGCTTCAGAAGAAGACCATTGAGGAATCTATCGCCTTGATAGATGTTGGTAGGACTCGGGGGTACACTATGGGCCCTCAAGACCGATGCCCTCATCTTCAAGGGGTACTCCTTAGGTCATAAAAGAAAGAAAAAGGGTCTGTCACCCTTGAGATACTTAGCGGTCTTTAGATTCTCTTGGCGGAGGTCTCTGGGCCATTGCTTGGGTCTCATGGGGATAGAAACTTACTCTTTATCACCTTCTACACACATATCAAAAAAAAGAAAAAAAAGAAAAAAAAAAACAACAAGAGAGAGCTCCAATCACCTTTGCTCATACTTAGGAGTAGGGTTGCCACTTAGGAGTAACTTACATACTGATAGGACATTGAGACTGCGGTCATAACCGGAGGTGTACAAAGACACTTGCCTTTGCATAGCATTATCTACTACCTAAGTCTCACTTTGACTAGTTTTTACTCACCTCTTTTAGTATTCATTAAAACTTTAATCAACCTTGCACTTGTATGCTCACGTGTGTAATTATTAATGCTGATTTTGCTTTTCTTTTCTTTTTATCAATAAAGGACTTTACTCGTATCAATTGTTTTTGTTGCAGCTCTTGCTACTACCGCGCTCGAGGACGTGCGCAAAATAGGAAGGGGGGAGTGTTGCTTGCAAATGAAGATCAATACCAGGATGCAACAAAAACGATACTTAGGGCTCTTGAAAAGAGTTCCACTTTGTAGATGAATGTGGGAGGGGGTTTGATAATAATCCCACATGGGGACTTATGGGAGTCCTAGAATTTTTGTATAAAAGGTGGCTCATTTGAGAGCTTAGACACACTTTGGGCTTAGTTCATGCAAGAGCTCCTTTGAGAGACCTACTCTCCCTCTTCTCCATAGAGGTGAAGACTCTTCTCTCACCCCATCTACATTATTGTATGAGGTAAATCTCTTCATTGAATCATTAGCAATGTCATGAGTCTTTCTCATCCTCTTCTCTAATCATTTTACTCTTATGCATGCTTTTAGTATTTCATTTTTGAGTACATGGATTGATTTGAAGCTTTCATGGAAGCTTGATGCTTGAATGTGTGCATGCTTGTAGGAAGATAGGAGTGGAGTGAGGTCTTTCTCTTTGCTTGAGTGCATAGTGATTGTATTCCTCTTGCTTGTATTTGTGAATGAATGGGTGTGTAGGAATGAGGACAAGTTGAGCTTGTGTGTATGCTTAGTCTAGTGTCAAGTGATGGTAGCCATGAGCATTCTCTCCATTCGTGGATAAGCTCTTGTGCACCGGTACGGGTCGAATCCCTAGCTCCGACAGGGATGCAAATCCCATTGGATTGAGCTACACGTGGATCGTACTCCTCTTGCTACAAGAGAGAGAGTTTTCCGTCTCTCCACTTACGCACAGGTTCCCATGTGTATGTTGGCTTTAAATTTAGGCAGTGTCCACACATTCAAGTCATATGTCAGAACACCTTGTACCATCATATTGGCGCAACTTCCATGTATGGGGCAGGGTTCGGGAAAATAATTTTAGGGAAAAGGAACTAAATCCTTTTCACCACTAAATGAGAAGAAAATTGCTATTTTTGAGATGGTATTTTCTATGTGAACTTAGAAAATATAACTAAAACTTGTAAAATTTGAAAGGGTTTTATTTCCTTCTCATAAGAATTTGAGAAGGATTTTCTCGAAGTTGAACAAGTTCTAGGCTAAAGCGAACCCGTCTTTTCCCGAACCCTGGTATGGGGAAGATTATGTGGGCCAACTCGCGGTGCAACATTAGCATTGACGGCGCGCCACATTGACGCTAGCCACCGTCGCACTGTTACTGTACTGCTCCTCTAACGACATCTTCTAGATATAGTAGATGCTGTGTAACGCCACACTAACACTCCAACCAAAGCTGCGGCGTAGCATCAGCATTGAAGGCGCCACTGCACTGACACTAGCCGACCTTGCACTGTTGCTGTGCTGCTGCTCCTCTAACGGCATCTTCTAGATATAGTAGATGCCGTGTCATGCCACACAAACACTCCAACCAAAGCTGTGGTGCAGCATCAGCATTGAAGGCACCACTGCACTGACACTAGCCGACGTTGCACTGTTGCTGTGCTGAGATTTGATAGTGATTTGTGTGAGATTTGGTGTAGAATATAGCTCTCTTTTTGTTTTTGAAAAGAATGCTTTTTGCTTGATTTTTAGATTAATTTGTTGTTTTTGATGTTGTTTTTGTGGTTTTTCATGTTCTTAGGGCTTGCACACAGTTTGTATTAGGCTTAGTTTGCATCCATTGCATTAAACAATGCAAGAGTATAATTTTTAGTGAATGTTAACTCTCTTTAGTGTTAAACATAGAATTAAGATCATTAATTCTAGTTTAATTGTGTGTTTGTTATTGAAATTGTTTGATTAGAGTGTTAGCAAACATTAGGATAGCTTAATATTTCAAAAAAAAAACCATCAAAAAATCCTTGAATTTAACTAATTTCTCTTAATGGACTAGTTTTTATCATTAAGGGTCATTAATCTTGTTCAAGAGGCCAAAAATTTAGAAAATGTGTTGATTGGGATCTAAATTGATCATATGAGTAGTCGAAATTAGATTTTGTGAGTGTTTTGAGAGCATCTAGATGCATCACAACATCTAATCATATCAATTTTTCAATCAATTAGAGAAATTTGACTCTCTTTTGCTTAATTTTATCTTAAAAGATGAGACTATAATTAAAAGTCTAATTAATCTCTTATTTTAGATTAATTTACACCATTGTTGATGCACAAAGATTAGCATTCCCTTGCTCTATCTAATGATGTGCTCAATTGTGTGAATTAATTAAGAATTAATGATTAATTAGTCCTTGATTTATAAAAGAGAAAAAGATTAATGAAAAGATTAATCTAGGATTAATTCTTAATCACTTTTTTTTACATAACTCATTTAAGGCTAATGAGCATTCAATGAGTATATGCTCGTGAGTTGTCAAAATTATCCATTTTAGAGGTCATTTATGAAAGGTGTAAGGGGTGTTATTAAAAGGTTGACTTTTTTGATTCCCACTTATCTTTTTGGAAAAATGTCCATACCCCTTTTATTTTAAATTCAAAAAATATTTCCCCCCCCCCCAAAAAAGAAAATTCGTATTTCTTACTAGATCCAAAAATAAATAAAAAAATCTGGCCGTTGTGAAAGAAATTCCCATGCGATCGTAAAAGAAAATTCTGGCTGTGAAAAGCCAGGCCGTGAAAGTTCCGACCATGAAAAGTCAGACGTAAAAAAAATGAATTTAATATTCCATGAAGTCCGATTTCACAGCATGAAAATTTAACGTTTCATGGCATGAAAACTTAAGATTTCATGGCGTTTTTAAAAAAATCAAATTTAATATTCCGTGAAGTCTAGTTTCACGGCATAAAAATTTAACGTTTCACGAGGTAAAAACTTAAGGTTTTATGACATATTTAAAAAAAATAAATGTAATATTCCATAAAGTTTGGTTTCACGACGTAAAAACTTAAGGTTTCACGGCGTTTAAAAAAATCAAATTTAATATTCTATGAAGTCCGGTTTCATGGCGTGAAAATTTAACGTTTCACAGCGTGAAAACTTAAGGTTTCATAATGTTTAAAAATAAAAAATAAAAAATAAATTAAATATTCCGTGAGGCGTGAACCATTTTTTATAATTTCATGGAACTAGAGTTTATGCGAATATATATATATATATATATATATATATATATATATATATATATATATATATATATAATCAAACTTTATAAAACTCGTGAAGTCGGTCGACGTGAAAAGAGGTCTGTTTGTTGGTTTTAAAAAAACACTCTGAAAAACACCCTTTTTTGGAGGCCCATATCTAAGGCTCATCGAAAAGATGACATCGAGCTCTTCGACTTTGGACTTGGTTGTCCGAAGTCAAAATCGACCATTTTGGCCTCCAGCCTAGCAGCCTCAAAATCGACCATTTTGGCCTCCAGCCTAGCAGCCTCAAAATTCGACCCAAAAATCGAGAAAAAAAACAGCCTAAACCACGAAAAATCACAAAAAATAGCGCGAAAATGACGATGAGCCATATTCGGGCTACTTTTTGAGGGTCTAAACGACAAAATCACAGATGACTCAGGAAAACAAAGTTGTACTCCAAAAATACTTCAACTTCCTCATACATAATTTTTTAAAATTCCTGTTGAAACACCTTAAAAAACGTGCTATGAAACAAGGGAAAAAAAATTGTGATTGCTCATTAAGGAGCATTTAGGCACTTTGACATGGCCACGATAGAGAGATTGCCAGGGATCACATAAGGACTGAACCCAATGGCTGACATCTTCAAGCGATTGAGATCTATGCCACAAATTCACCTCTCAATGCCATTGGCCATTCCTCTAACAAGCGTGTCATCAGGTTTTACACCCCCTATCACTTCGATCCCACTGGGTTTTGCTCCCTTACCTAACATTTTTGCAAATCCTATAAGTACCAACCTTTTCCCAGATGCTCACACCTTGAACATACTAACTAGTCTAAGAAGGGGGTGGCCCAAGGACTCACTGAGTCTCCTCCCAATAAGAGAACTCACATATGGCCTCAGTGACTCATACAGAAATACAACTATATAAATTTTAAAAATTATGGGTAAATATAACGGAGCAATAGACCCTGTTCAATTCATTCAAATGTTTGAACAGAGATGTGAAGCCTTTGGAAATCCCAACTGCCCCATTAAGGTACATGCGTTGAACTTATGCTTAAAAGGAAAAGCGAGTTGATGGTTCATCGCATTAATGCCGGCCAAGACCAACTTTAAAACCTTGAAATCAGTCTTTATACATGGCTTTTTTCAGAGAAGGTGATCAGTGGAGTGCAGTAATAGAACTCTATTCAATTGAGCGTCAACCAAATGAATCCATTAGAGATTTTATCCTTAGGATAAAACTCTTGGACTCACGTTGTGAGTCATGGGAAAAATTAAATGATGTTCAATTGAAGAGATGTTTCATGATGGGCTTGAAGAATAACAACTTACACAACTTGATCATTGTATCCAATCCGAAAACATTCGAGGTATTCCTCATCTAAACCAAGTGAAGCAATGGCAAAAGAAAGATCGATCTCGGAATTGACATTCCCAAAAATTTATGCAGCCTTGCTTAAAACCTTACAGCTAACATCTCTAAGAGAGGATGAAAACCTTCAAAACCAGACATCCTTAATGCCTTTAAAAGGGAGGAACGAAATGCCTTGTGTTGAATACAATCACTACGACCATCCCAATCCTCATTGTACATACAAGGCACCTGTTCTTCTATACTACATATATTGTAAAACCTTTGACCATGATACTAAAAAGTGTCCCACTTCATCCACAATGGACTCAAAACCTCCATCTCTCGTGCACCAAACAGAAAGAGTCCAAGGGGTAGAAACTGCTCAGGAAGCAGTTAATCAAACACTTTAGTGTTTCTATTGTTGTGGACCTCACAAGGTGGCAGACTGCACAGTTTGGAATACTTCCATGCCCATAGTCACTGACACCTTGCGACCCATGTGTGAACGATGTAGCATTGACCACATGTTCCAAGATTGCCCAAGACGCGTTGCTTCAATGCAACTTGTCTTAAAAAATACAACTCTAAATATCTTAAGTGTACAAAACGGACAACTGGCCATGGTACCCTTGAATGTGCTTACACGCTTACAAGCCAAGGCATGAGAAATAGTCAAAAGGAACACAAAAGACAATACCTCAACATGGGTAGAAGAACATGCATTAAAACAGAACCCAAAAGAGAAAACAAAACTTTCTAAACCCATGAAAAACAAGGGACTACAAACCATTGAAACCAAGGTCGAATTAAAAAACAGTGAAAAGGAGCCTGTAGAGGACATAAACCCAAAAGAGGACATAAACATAAAAGCACCAAAAGCTATACATGATGCAGAAGCATTCACCTCAAAGACCACCACACAAACCTTGACGCCCATATGTGCTACACAGGATACAAAAACCCAAAAGAAAATTCGATCTCGTCGCATGGGTAAACATAATGAAGAACTGACAAACCAAAGAAAGTCAGAGAATGAAACAAGTTCTAGTACATCACAAGTGAGGATGAAACAAGTTCTTACTCTTCACTCAGTGCCTCACATAGACCAATCAAGAAACTAGATCCCACCCAACCACCCCAAATGGAAAATGATAATCACATGACATATGCAAAACACAAAAAGCAAGCTCGGGAGAGCATGCTTAGCTTGGTTGAATGTCTTATAGGGTCACCGGTTGTGATTGAGCCTCATAATGCCAATCCTAAAACAACAACCAAAATACAAAGCCTAGAGGAGTACCACTTCTCCTTTTAAGAGGAAGACATACGCTCTACAGAAGAGTCATTTGAAACAGATTATACGAATTATACGCTTGAGAAAGAATGTGAGGAATTCGATAATTCCCTTATAAGATTAAAACAGTCTCTCAAAACCTCATTCGGAGGGATGCTCTTCTCTCATGATAAAGCAAGCATCACATAAGCACTTGCACCTTTAAGGGCTCAACTTGAGTTATAAAAGGACATAACAAACTCCATAAAATAGGACAATGAGGATTCACAAGTTTTGAAACAGACCTCATTAAGAATTGTCAGAGAGCCAAGTGTGCCAATGTACGCATTGGATACTCTTGAAAAAGCTGAAAGCCAAGATGAGGATGAAAGCGAATTGTAGTATGAAACAAAAATAGGATCTGAAGCTAAAATAATAACCGAAACATCCATGGTTCCTTTGGAAGATCCTATCATGGTATGGTTGGATTTCCCTACAGGCAATGATATTAAGTGCAAACGCGCATTGATTAGCCCTTGAGTAAGTCATAACATCATGAGACAATAGACACTTGGGTGTCATTGGGACAACCTAAACTCATCCCTACAAGCAATAGTCTTGCAAGAGGATCCAATGGACAAAACATTGAAGTTCCACGCTACTTTAGATACACTACTCAAACAATCGATAGCGATATGGAATTTACATTCCATGTTACCCTAGATTCCCTTGAGAATGATGTCATCCTTGGCAAAACTTGGATAGGTGAATCATTGTATTCACTAGATGAATCCATGCAGATAGTCTCCTTGAACACTCCTACAGGCAATGTACAATTGCTATTACGGGAGGAAGAAACCTTGAAGAGCTCGAACTTCAAACATATCTTACTAAAAAGATCCCTATCCTGATTTTGGTGGGATTGGAAATTTCAAATAAAATCACCATAGCTCGAGCACAGATTTATCCCACATGATGAGAACACAATCTTATGACCCTCGAGCTATGGGATTTATTAGGTCAACCAACACTCTCACGGCACATTCTGAAAGGATTACCTTTACACAAGACTTGAATATGCCATGTTTGGGGTACTTTGAACATACAATATGCCATGTTTGGGGTACTTTGAACATTCAATGTATATTGAAACCAACCCCCTTGTGATTATGTGTTGGAAGTAGATTTAATCTTGGGGCATAAATGGGCTGTTGCTACCCAAGTACCACTGTGCTTTGCTAGCGATAGAGCCATCATGATGGTGAACAACAAAAAGTTGACAATGCCATACTGCAAGGAAGAGGATTAAACTTTAATGGATATCTATGATGCTGAACGCAAAAGGATACAAGCCTCTTTCACAAAAGCCCCTCTACACAATGACCTAGCATCTGCATCAATGCGATCGACTCCGATAAAGCATCTAGTCCTTCAACCCCACCCTCACCTACGAAGTTCGATGCCAAGACCTTGCAATCAACATCTATTCCTGAAGAAGTTCCTACAACCAAACCATCTATCTCTAACAAGGAACTCAAAGGAAAGACCTTGGAGCCTATGCATCTTCATTGACAAACCTCACCAAAGGAGACAACCACATGCTCAAAGGCCTCGTCATCGACAACCACTCCACAAGAGACTCTAGCCTCATCATCATCAACAATGCCCATGAGTTTCAAACCTGTAGCCTCAACCAAAGTCAAGGAGGGCCCCAAAACTTGGACCACATTAACCCAAAAGAAAACTCCACCAAGACTCCCACAGTCACGATATCTTAATAGTATCAAAATGTGGATGGAGAAGCAGCTAGTTGTAACTCAAGGCTACTATGAAGATGCCAATCAAATTTGGGTGCCTCAGCAGCAACCTCTTTCTCAATGTAGCACTCGAAAGCCAAGGAAAAAGAAAAGTACTCCACAACACAGTCCACAAAAGCCTATGCGAGTTCCTCAAAGAACTTCACCAATGCAACAAGTGTGGGTACCAAAAACAATGTTGCATGCACAAGGGTGCTGCCAAAGAAATACCTTGGGTCCCCAAGCGCATTCCCCAAGCGCATCACAAAGTCCCCTAATCTTGCACAAAGAAGAAAGCCTCAACACCAAGCACATCCCCACCACCGATTTACAATGTTCATCAAAGATGGGCGCCTGTGCATGTGCTTCAACAAAGGATACTATGATGGTAGTTCCAGCATATGGTTGCCAAAATCAAACAATGTGAAGAAAATCTCACCACCGACTTCAATCCCAACAACTTCACCTAAAGTTTGAAAAGATACAGGGGGGAAGAGAGCTTGAGCTCTTGCAAGCACACACACACACTCACAAAACCCTAATAGAGAACACACAAGATGAGAGACTGAAAATCTTCTTCTTCTCTACTCAACACTCAACACACCATATACAAGAATAAGAGTACACACAATATGAAAGGTACTCAACCAAATACATACACGGGTTCTCTATAGTGTGAACCCGACTAAATGAGCTGGCACTATAACTATGCCAGTCTCTAGAATGGCTGTCACACAGCCTGTCATCCCACTGGCCGCATATCTCCCAGGATCTCACCAACCATGCCAGTGGTGTAAGTGTGGGGCCTATCCCCCAAGCGGGTCATCAGTGGCCACCGCCTCACTAGACGAGCTCGATATATCAACACTCCCCCTCGAGCTCAACTCCATCTCATGTACACCAAGCGAAGCCCTGAATCTGCGGAGCTTCTCTGTACCCAATGCTTTGGTGAAAATGTCAGCTACCTGATCCTCTGTGCTGACATAAACAAGGTCAAGGTCTCCTGCCAAAACCTTCTCTCTGACGAAGTGGTAGTGGACCTCTATGTGCTTCGTACGAGCATGAAAGACTGGGTTCCTGGCCAACTGTATACTGCTAATGTTGTCACAGAAAATGACAACTTGTCTATCCACTGATAGACCCAAATCTCCAAGTAGCTTTCTCAACCAAGCTACTTCACATGCTGCCATAGCAGCTCCTCTGTACTCGGCCTCTGTACTCGATAGAGCAACCGTAGGCTGCTTCTTGCTGCTCCAAGTCACAGCAGCACTCCCCAAAGAAAACATGAAGCCACTAGTAGATCTCCTATCTGAGATACTACCAGCCCAATCAGCATCTGTGTACCCATGTACACATATCTCTGTCCCAGTCTCATAGAATAGTCCACAATGCAAAGTAGACCTCACATACCGCAGTATGCGTCTCACTGCATCTAAATGCGGTTTCCGTGGAACCTGCATAAACTGACTCACCAACCCAACAGCATAGCTCAAATCTGGTCTGGTGATCGTCATGTAGATCAAGCTTCCTACTATGCTCCTGTACATAGTAGGATCCTCCAAGATCTCTCCTGAATCTGCACTCAACTTGCCATTCTGATCCAATGGCACAGAAATAGGCTTACAGCCTGTCATACCATACTTGGACAACATGTCCAAGCCATACTGTCTGTGCAGTAATCCAATACCATGTGGTGACCTAATCACCTCAATGCCCAAGAAATATCTGAGCTCCCCCAGATCCTTCATCTCAAACTTCTGTCTAAGCAAGATCTTTACATCAAAGATCTCTGCATCATGGTCCCCCGTAATGATCAAGTCATCTACATAGATGACAACAAGCACAACCCCTCTATCACCATGTCTCACATACAGCGAGAAATCTGCATTGGCTACATGAAAGCCAATAGTGACAAGATATTCAGAAATCTTGTCAGACCATGCTCTTGGTGCTTTCTTTAAGCCATACAAGGCTTTCTTCAACCTGCAAACATGCTCGGGGTGACCCACATCCTCATATCCAGGTGGCTGCAACATATACACCTCTTCTTGCAAATCCCCATGCAAGAATGCATTCTTTACATCCATCTGATGTAAAGACCATTGTTTTGACGCAGCCACTGCTATCACAACTCTCACCGTTGCCATCTTGGCAACTGGGCTGAAAGTTTCCTCATAATCAATTCCATATGTCTGCGCATATCCTTTGGCTACCAATCTAGCCTTGTACCTGTTTATGCTCCCATCACTGTTATGTTTAACTTTGTACACCCACTTGCATCCAATGGCTTTCTTGCCTTCTGGCAATTGCACTAAATCCCAAGTTTCATTTCCATATAGTGCATCCGTCTCCTCATCCATAGCTTTCTCCCAATTCACATTTCCAACAGCCTCATCAATGCATGTGGGTTCAACAACCTGCACAACCTTTGCCATATATGCATAGTGATGTGCCACATAACCATCATATGTAAATCTCTGCACAGGGTTCTTCACTCTCCCTGATCTTCGCAGCTTTTCATTCATGGCTTCCATAGCCTTCTTTACACCAGGTGTTCTCATAGCTGGGATCCCAAGCTCCTCATCAAGGCTCATATCTGAGCCACTAGACTCTCCATCAACATGAGAATGCCCTGCAGAAATGTCAGGCATACCAAGGGGCTCAACCACTTTCTCTTTTCCTTTACGTGATGTACTAATCACATTTGCAGGACTGGTATTATGACGCAGCCTGCCACTCCATGGTCTATCAACAGACCCACTAGATGAGGACTCTCCTGGTCCACTCAAAGACTGTGATTGCTGACCTGCATTCTGTGCAACCACACTTCCACTCACATCAGCCCCGACAGCTTCTTTTTCAGCAGCATACCAGCTGCTCATCTCATCAAAGACAACATCCCTGCTTACCCTCAACTCACGTGTAGCAGGATTATAACACCTGTATCCCTTTTGCTCAAGGGAGTATCCAATGAACACACATTTTTCAGCTTTCGGATCCAGCTTAGTTCTCAGCTCATCTGGCACATGCACATATGCAATGCATCCAAAAACTTTCAGATGAGACAAATCTGGTTTTCTACCAGTAAACCTCTCCTCTGGAGTTACATCATGTATGGCTGCAGTTGGAGTCCTGTTCATGATGTATACTGCTGTAGAAACAGCCTCAGCCCAATAGCAATGCGGCATATTCTTCTCTTCCATCAATGCTCGCGCAATCTCTGCAATGTGCCTGTTTTTCCGCTCAGCAACTCCATTTTGCTGCGGAGTGTATCTGCATGTGAACTGTCTCCAAATACCATTCTTCTTCAAAAATTCAGAGAACTCATTGGAGAAGTATTCTCCTCCTCCATCTGACCTTAGGCACTTGACATATTTTCCTGTTTGCTTTTCAACCAAAACTCTGAAATTCTGAAAGTGAGTGAACACCTCACTCTTCTCCTTCATGAAATATACCCACACTTTCCTTGTGTGGTCATCAATGAAAGTGACATAGTACCTACAGCCTCCCATAGACACGGTCTTCGTAGGACCCCATACATCTGAATGCACAACATCTAGTGCATTTCTGCTCACATACCTGTTACGTGGAAACACATGCTTTGTTTGCTTCCCAAATTGGCATGCTTCACATATTTTCTGCATACCTTCCACTTTAAATTTTGGCAGCCCTGTCACAATTCCTTTTGTCTGCATAGACTTCAATCTCTGCACATTCACATGACCAATCCTTTTATGCCATATGTCTGTGTCTGCAACAACTCCTGAACCATTTGCAAACATTGCAGCACTCATTTCAGGCATGTCTACATCCAACGTAAACATTCTGCCCACTCTGTTGCCTTTTGCAACCAACCTGCACTTGTCTTTAAAATCTTCAACATAACATCCATCAGGGTTAAACCGAACCTGCAAACCCTGCTCAATCATCTGGCCAACTGAAACCAGATTCTTTGTTATGTTCGGTACATGAAGTACATCTGCAAGGTACTTCACTTTGCCATCCTGCATAGACAATGGCACATCTCCAACGTGGGCAATTGGATGAGCAGTGTCATCCCCTGTTTCCACAAAACCTGGTCTTTCCGGGTTTTTCATCTCCTTGAACCACTCTCCATGACTCGTCATGTGGTTCGAAGCGCCTGAATCCACATACCATACATTATCTTTTTGTGCTGCATCAACATTTTCAGACATGGCATTCACAACATGCTGCATAACAAACAACCTTTCATTATCCTCATTATTTCTGCTTGAGGATGCATAGTTGTTTTGCTGCACTTTCCCATTTTGCATGTCAGCCTGCTTCTTATAACATTCTGACTGCACATGTCCTGGCTTACCACAATAGTAGCATTCACGTGCATCATTGTATTGTCTTTGCCAATTTCCACGGCCTCTTTGACTCCCCCTGCCTCTGAATTTGCCTCTTCCACCTGCGTGTTGTTGTTGTTGTTGATTCTGGGACTGTTGTTGTTGCTGCTGCTGCTGGCCATAATTCTGATTACCTGTTCGGCCACCTCCTTGACCGCGTCCACGGCCTCCTCTACCTCGTCCTCTTCCTGAACTCGTGTAGAAAGCCTGTTGCTCTGAACTGTTTTTACTTTGTGAAGACTGTTGGTCTTCACCCAAGTTCTTCTCTTCGATAATCAGCATAGACACCAAATCTGTAAAGTTGGGAATGTTTTCCCGAGTCTGAATAGACGTCTTGAACGCCTTATATTGTGGCCCGAGACCACGTAGACAGACTTCCACCTTGTCATCATCATCTACTGACACACCAATAGATGCAAGGGATTCCACAATACCCTTTATCTTCAACGCATAGTCATTCACAGACATGCTCTTTTTTTCCACAGTATGAAGTTCGTTCTTCAACTGTATCTTACGTGCCTTGGTATTTGTTTCATAGAGCTTTACCAAGGTGTCCCACGCCTCCTTGGGGGACTTGGCATCCTGAATGTGCCCAATCATGGTGTCCTATATACTAATGGAAAGCCAATACATAACCTTCCTGGCTCCCTGGTTCCAGTCTTTAAACTCTTTCACATCTGCAGCAGTCGGATTTATATCCGGTATCTCCGGTGCCTCTTCATGCTCACCTTCTATGTAGTCCCAATAACCTTTTCCCATCAGGAAATTCGTCAACCTGAACCTCCAAGCATGGAAGTTATTCTTGTCCAGCTTCTCAGCCACAATCTGTGTTATGCCATCATTAGACATCTTGCCAAACACACAATTTTACCAGAAACTGCACTCTGGTTTTTCTGCACAACCTGCAGTATTTTCTGCACAGCGGTACTGTAGTACTCAACTGTCACAACCAGTGACTTCAATGTGCATACATACACCCAATGGCAACTGTAGACCTCTTTTGCAGCACCCACAGTGTCTGCACAGTCAATCTGTCTTCCTGCAGTTCTTTAAACAGAGTTCTGCAGAGAATCGATGACTTACCCGCAGTGCTCGAAATCGCCTGCTTTCTGAAAAACGGAGGTCCAGACGCGCCCGAAACGCGTTTTCGGCGCGAAAAATATAGTCCAAAGGACTGTATAGTTGCCCTATAGCTTCACTCCCGCGAAGAAAGCTCCTCAATCGGAGATCGTTTGCCGGTGCCTCCCGTAGAGCTCCCGAGAAGGGTGTAGTCACCAACACAATAGGGAAGAGTAGTTGCAGCTCTTACCCTCGTACCGCTTCCTGTGGTTCTCTTGCTTGCAGCTCAGCCCTTAGCACGAACCTGGCTCTGATACCATGAAAAGATACAGGGGGGAAGAGAGCTTGAGCTCTTGCAAGCACACACACACACTCACAAAACCCTAATAGAGAACACACAAGATGAGAGGCTGAAAATCTTCTTCTTCTCTACTCAACACTCAACACACCATATACAAGAATAAGAGTACACACAATATGAAAGGTACTCAACCAAATACATACACGGGTTCTCTATAGTGTGAACCCGACTAAATGAGCTGGCACTATAACTATGCCAGTCTCTAGAATGGCTGTCACACAGCCTGTCATCCCACTGGCCGCATATCTCCCAGGATCTCACCAACCATGCCAGTGGTGTAAGTGTGGGGCCTATCCCCCAGGCGGGTCATCAGTGGCCACCGCCTCACTAGACGAGCTCGATATATCAACAAAGTTCGACAAGAATGGAGGCCCAAGCAATAGCAAGCAAATCACTCAACCACTCTCGTGCATTTAGCACCAACATAAGAGCTTGTTTGTTCAAGCAAACAATCAACAATCTTCCCTACTGCCTTGATAACTTTTGAGCAACAAATTCAAGAAACAATACCCACATTGGCAACGGAGACTTATGAGCGCATTAAGGACAAAATAACAATGCTCTTGTTATGCCTCTCTGGATGTAAGAAATAAGTGCATAAGATGCTCTTGCTTGGCAAGTCATGACCTAGATGACCCATAAAAAAAAACTCTCGAGGTCAAAACCTGCAAATTCACTGAATTAGGTCATTTCACGAAATAACCCTTCACGGTTAATTTCTCATCACCACGAATTATAGTCTCAATGCTTAAGAACCTACACTTTCACAATTTAAGCCACATCACATATTAAGCCATATCATGCAATAGCCACTATATATTTGTTAAGCTTATTGCTTACTATTCGTGGCTAAATTGATGTAGCAGTAGTAGCTGCTCCATGAGTACATATCCATACCCATGCACTAGAGAAAATTTGTACCAAAGCCTCACCATCGACAACTTCTAGGTACATCTCTGGATGGGGGGGCCATGGTGGGTGAAAGCCTAGTCAATGGTACAACCCATCGCCTGGAATTTTTCTTCAAATTACAAACCTCTCCAAACAACGACACCATCTTCACAAATAAATGATCTTGAATCCTTAGTGAAGATATTAGCCTTGCAAGTCGACGTAATTCTTTCAATCCTCTCACCAACAAGTAGCTACTTCAACATAGAGTAGTTCAATAAGAGTCTATATGACTCAATTCTTGTACTTCATGTAAATCTGCTTCATAAGAGCACTTAAATATACATAAAAAATAAAAAGCACATGGGTAGAAGAAGACAAGAACAGGTCCTCCTCAACAACATTTGACAAAAATTCTGCCACACAAAAGGACATCATCAAAAGCGAATTACTTCAAATGATGAATGTCACTTCAATGAATCAAATGAGGAACTGAGAATCACCATCTCGTTCTGATGATTAAGTCTACATTTCTCCAGATCCTTCTCTCTCTTCTCTCCTATAATTAACATCTCTTAGTGTCCCCACTAATAAAAAATCACATGTAACCTTGCCAATGATTGCCAAAAACAAATTGAGCCCAAAACAAAGAGGGGCTCACACAAATATAAAAAGATAATCATTTGCAAAAACCCCACCCCCACCCCGTTAGGAATTCCCAATACACCACTAACCTCTTCATTCATTAACTAGCTTTTCTTATTCCCTCCGGAGTAACAAAGATAATTCACGTCACTTAGCATCAACGCCATCGAGAGATCTTGTTCATTCTCTCCATAAAAACATCTTCAACATGCGATCACGAGGACGTGATCCCCATCAAGAAGGGGGGATGTTAATCTAATTCTAGGATTAACAAAAGCTACCGCCATTATCTTACATCAAGGAGTCACGGTAGATACACCAAAGGGTCATACATTCAAGATATGAAGCAATAGTGTCCAAAGCTATAACTTGGACGGGCACCCATAATGGTGTGATGGAGTATTCATGGCAATTCCCTCTTCAAGTGCGTGTGGTAGCAAGTTACTATGAAGTCCTAAAAGTGATGTTTCTCATGGACATAATATGAGAGTAGTCATTGTAATAGCATTAGGCCTCTTATGCACCCGAAGTGCTCGACCGGCCACATTTTAAGTGAGTGTGAACACTTATGGCCATGTATATAAGTGAATTTCTCTCATAATACAACATACTCTCCCATTATGCAATCGAGTCTTGCTCTTGCTAATCCTATTGCTAATCTCTCTCCCTAATGCATGCTAGTGAGTGTGTGTGTGAGTGAAGTGAGGTGAGAGGAGGGACGAGGACCCTTAGTGTAGCACGGCGGTGTGACAACGCTTGCGGGAGACGCGGTGGAATTGCTTCTCAAGGAGTTGTGAGAGCTTGGAGATCTCAAGGGTTATGAGCTCGGCCATTGGAAAGATCCTCACGACAGTTGCGGTAATCTCTTTTTGGATGTGTTTCAAGGAGAGTTAGGGTGAGCCATAACATAAGCAGTATAAGATTCTTCCAGCCTCTCAAGATGTCCAACATCTTTCCCTGTAATCAAATCCCTGTTCAGAAATATAAAAGATCTTATTTCTACCTAGAGAGAGAAAATCTTCTAGAGAGTGGTAATTCAGTTTTTAAATATTTTTGGATAGAAAAATATCTCATCTTATTAAAATAAGTTCCCCTGAAACAGAAGTTCAAAAAGATTTTTAGAAGGTGCATTATAAATTAAGTATAATCTGTTGTTCAAGAGGCATTATCTTGGGGGTTAATATTTTTTTTGAAATTTTAAATTAAGGTTCCTATGGAGGACCAATAAGATTCATCCAAATGTAGAAAGGAGATAAATAGAAGAATAAAATAAAAATCCCCCAAAAATGAGTAAATACTCACATAAGATGAAGAGTTGACTGAAGAGTTGACTAAGGACAAGGTTAATATTTAACACTAGTTTGGTACCAAAACAGCACACTTGAGTGTCCTTTTTTGGGGGTTGCGAAAAAAAATCAAACTCCTAATGTAGGCTTTAAAAACCAAAATGCTTCATTGGGCATGTAGAACATAACCCTATGCTTATGTAAAAAATGCTAAACATATAAAATGCCTTTTTATTTGGAAGTACATAAGCAACAAAGTAGCATATGTCTTGAAAATGAACATTTTTCAAGATTTTTCCAAATATACAAGCATCATTCTCTCAAAAAAAAATCCAATGATATCAATAGCATTTTTCCCAAGATATTTTGATAGCATACATTAGTCCAAGGAGGTAGAAGTTCACCAAAAAAATCATTTTCCTTTCCTAGAATTTTTTCCAAAAAAGTTGCATAAAATCAGCAAAAGTAACGCGTATTATCAAAACTCAATCACGCCACTAAAAAAAATGTATCCCTATCAATGAGAATGTTGATTATTGGTTTTCATGCTTGAGATGAGATAAATAAGCCATAATTTGATGTGTATGACACTAACTTAGCCTCCACTTAAGTAGGTTCTTATCGCCTAGTTCTAAAAAAACTATAAAAAATAAAAATACAAAATTTGATCATCTTTTTTCAAAAACTAATCATAACTATGCTTGCACAAGTAGTCTACACCTATAGTTACAACAAATAATGCACTTACACAGCTTTCCCCTTTGATGAAAATCAAAATTAGGCTCATAATTAGACATTTTATGTATTAAAAACAGGTTGCACAAAAGGCCATGTATGAGAAGAGGCCCAAAAAGTGGCTATAAAGTTTTGGAAAATTCAAAACAAAGTAGTATTTACCCTATATAACATGGGTGCACCTCAAGTTTTACATTATTAGAGCTTGCATATGGAAGGAGAAAAATTCATGCTCCACCTGTATAAAAAACGTCATTTCAATATTAGCGAGTCAAAAATTTATCCAATAATTATCGTTTGATGATTCCAAGATTTAGTTTACATCATGGGCTTTCCATCAAGCCAAGTTTCATGATCAAACTATGTCCCTTCTAAAAGTTATGTCCAAATTACTGCTATTTTAAAAACAGCAAAAATCATGCGTTTTATCATCATGTGTCTAAGAAAATTAAAATATTGCCTTGCAAAAGCTAAGAAAAGTGCAATTTAAAAAATCTCAAGGATTTTTTGGGTCTTGAGGAACATGTGTGGATGTTAAGCATTTCAAAACTCTTAATAGATTGCCCACAAAAATTCAAGAAAAATGCTAACTTTCAGGACACTTTAGTGTCCAATTACAGAACTAGTGTTAAAAAAAGAGAGATATTTAGATGAAATGATGCATTTTTGACACCTCAGTATGGGGGGATTCCCCTCATGAACGAGGCACCTATTTCACATGTGTAGGAGAGTTTTAAACTCCCAAATAATGAGATATTTTTATCTCTCCTCTCTCCTGTTTCAACTAGATCAAAAAAGTGGACTAAACTGACTCAAAAATGGTCAAAAATTGACCAAACTGATCTCAAAAATTCTAGAATCGGTTGTCTTGATTAGAAGCTCACTTTTTCCTATAAATAGAAGCCATCCCCTTTGTTGAAGCTTAATAGTGTTTTTGCATTGTTACCCTACTCCCAAGAGCCAGAAAACTGTGAATTTACTCATAATTCATTAGTTTTTTGACCTTCCCTCTTCTAAAGACTGGTGGCCACTCTTGTTTCCAAACAAGAGTAGAACCCTCAAACCATCAAGCCAAAGGAAAGCTCTCAAATTCCTTTGTAAGTTGGAGATTCTTCTCTTTTCTATTCATTTTATGATTTTTATCTTCTATATGATGTTATGCCTCATTGAAAAAAAGGCATTCCCCTCTCTTCTTTAGTAAATCCAACCATTCTTATCGTAGATGAATGATTAATGGATAAAATCAAGTTTTTTATAATGTTTCTCTTTGATAAAGTAGAAAATGTTTACATTAGAATGATTTAAATACTCTTGGTGAACTTCTAATTAATTGTAATGAATTAAAAATTAAAAAATGGTCAACCATACAAACGAGGTTATGGCAAAATTTTTCTAAAATTGTGAAAAATAAGTTTTACTTTTTTATTCAAAAAGAGTAATTCCCATCGTATATGTATTCTTAAAGTGTTATTTTTTATCCTAGGAATAGAAAAATGCTTACTAAAAATGTTTTATAAAAAGAAAGTGTTACTTTATTTAGAATTAAATTCTATGTATAGAAGGAAGCTTATTGAAATTTTAATTTAATCATAAAAGAATGATTTTCATCATAAATGATTTTTATGCATAAAAGATATATTTTTATATTAAAAGTGTGATTTTTATCATAAATGATTTTTATGCAAAAACATATGCATAAAAGATATTTTTTTATATTAAAAGTGTGATTTTTATCATAAATGATTTTTATGCATAAACATATGCATAAAAGATATTTTTTGATATTAAAAGTGTGATTTTTATCATAAATGATTTCTATGTATAAATGGGTGCACAAAAGATATTTTTTAATATTAAAAGTGTGATTTTTATCATAAATGATTTTTATGCATAAATCGGTGCATAAAAGATATTTTTTTATATTAAAAGTGTGATTTTCATCATAAATGATTTTTATGCATAAACATATGCATAAAAGATATTTTTATATTAAAAGTGTGATTTTCATCATAAATGATTTTTATGCATAAATGGGTGCATAAAAGATATTTTTTTATATTAAAAGTGTGATTTTCATCATAAATGATTTTTATGCATAAATGGGTGCATAAAAGATATTTTCTTATATTAAAAGTGTGATTTTCATCATAAATATTTTTATGCATAAATGGGGGCATAAAAGATATATTTTTTATATTAAAACTGTGATTTTTATCAGAAATGATTTTTATCCATAAACATATGCATAAAAGATATATTTTTTATATTAAAACTGTGATTTTCATCATAAAATGCATAAACATATGCAAAAAAGATATTTTTTAATATTAAAAGTGTGATTTTCATCATAAATGATTTTTATGCATAAATAGTGCATAAAAGATATTTTTTTATATTAAAAGTATGATTTTCATCATAAATGATTTTTATGCATAAACATATGCATAAAAGATATTTTTTTATATCAAGAGTGTGATTTTCATCATAAATGATTTTTATACATAAAAGATATTTTTTTATATTAAAAGTGTGATTTTCATCATAAATGATGTTGGAATTAGGGTTGCAGGAAATGACACAAAGCTTGGAGAAGAAGCAGCAAGAATGCACACAACACAAAAAGTATTAGATTGTGTCAATGTACAAAAGATAAGTTAGCCCTAGAAGGATGGGCGTATATACAAGCCGGGGGAAAAAACCTCCTGAAGAGAAAAAAAGTGCCCCGGCGGTCCTAAGTGTGTTCACACACATCACTGCCTATATATATGGCAACAAATCCCCCCTGGGAGTGATGGTGTGAACGAGAGCTGGCACTCATGTATAGGGGAGTGCCATGCCCGAAGTAGATCAATCCACAAAGGGGAGCAAGCCCAAAGCTTTGCGGAAAGCTTCGAACTTCTCACACGAGGAAGCGCCTTTGTGAAAAGATCGGCGAGGTTGTCCTGTGTTGGCACATAGGCCAAGCTGATCTCTCTTGCTGAGAGTCTCTCCCTGACGTAGTGATAATGCACCTCAATGTGCTTTGTGCAAGCATGAAAAACTGGGTTTCTCGCAATTGCCAATGCGCTCTGACTGTCAGGGAAGATAGAGGTGGCAGACTCCTGTCCAACACCCAAGTCAGCCATAAGCCATCTGAGCCACACACACTCAACTGTAGCTGTGAAAGCTGCCCTGTACTCAGCTTCACAACTAGAAGTGGCCACAGTAGGTTGCTTCTTGCTCAACCAAGATATGCATGAGCTACCAAGCATGAAACAAAAACCACTTGTGGACACTCTTGTGTCATAGCAACCAGCCCAATCTAAGTCCGAAAAAGCATGTAAATCTGGCGGCAACGATCCCCCCTTGGGATAAAACAACCCAAGATGAATGGTGCCACTCAAGTAGCGAAAGATGCGTTTAACTGCCTTCCAATGCTGAGACCCTGGGCTATGCATAAACCTGCTCACCTGTGAGACTGCAAACTGAATGTCCGGCCTCGTAATGCATACATAAATGAGGCAACCAACAGCTGTCTGATAGAGTGTGACATCAAAGTGATCTCCAGCATCATGAAGACTCAACTTCAAACCTGTCTCCATTGGAGTAGCAATAGGCTTGCAGTCTTCAAGGCCAAATCTCCGCAACAATGTCTCAATATACTTTGTTTGACACAAAGCAATACCTCCATCACACTGCTTAAATTGTATCCCCAAATAATGATGCAAATGCCCCAAATCTGACATCTCAAAAGAGGCATTCAAATCAGCCTTAAAATCAGTAATATGACTCTCATTTGGTCCTGTGAGCAGCATGTCATCAACATAGAGAGCAATGATTAGATGTACACCATCCACACGTTTAACATACAAAGTGCTTTCTGTTGGACTATTCTGAAACCCATGTGCAGTCAAATATGCATGTATCTTTTCATACCAAGCTCGTGGAGCTTGCTTTAAACCATATAAAGCCTTTTTCAACATGCACACTTTGTTTGCTTGCCCTCTTTGAACAAAACCACGAGGTTGCGATACATACACCTCCTCATGCAAATCTCCATTTAAGAACGCAGTCTTTATGTCCAGATGATGTACATTCCAACCATTATGAGCTGCCAATGTACAAATGCTACGAATGGTAGTCATACCACAAGTGGGAGCAAAGGTCTCATCAAAATCAATGCCCTTTTCTTGAGCATAACCCTTTGCAACAAGTCTAGCCTTATAGCGATCAACACTGCTATCTGGCTTTCGTTTCAACTTAAAAACCCACTTACATCCAATGGCCTTTTTACCAATAGGCAAATCACACAAAGACCATGCTACCAATGCCCTTCACTGGGTAAGAAGCATTATTGGCACATGTGACAGTATTCCCATTAGTAGAGACAGCCTCAAGACAAGTGAACATATCACGATGTGAGGTAATGTGCTTTGTAGCACCACTGTCAAAATACCATACATTAGAGTCAACAAAAACTGCCAAACATGCATCATGTATAGATGGGTCATACTGGCAATACACGCTAAATGCCCATTCTGTATCCTGCACAACATTTGCAGAATCTGCATTTGTAGAAGCATCCGCTATTGTGGCTGCATTTAACTCTTTCTTCTTTGCCTCTTTAGCCTTTAGCTTAGGGCAATTCTTAATGACATGATCATTTGCCTTACAATAGTTGCACCTGGTCTTTTTCTTGCCTTTATCAAGAGCCTTCTCAGACTTATTGTTGCTACCTGTGGAAGGAGAAGAAGTTGCAGACCTACTAATAGGAGAAGAAATAGTGGAAGGGGCTGCCTTACCACTTCTTCTCTGCTGCTGGGCAGCAATAAATGCTTGATCAACTGCACGCTGCCTGGCCCTGTTTTGCCTGGACTGCGCTTCTTGCAAGAGCTTGTTGACTAAAGTATCATACTTGACAGCATCAGGTCTGTCCTCATTAAGAAGTGTCCACGTGGAAGCAAAAGTCTGATATGTCTTAGGTAAAGCATCAAGAACAGTCTGCACAAGAGAATGATCAGGAATAATCTCACTTGCAGAAATCAACTGTTCTTTGAGATCTTTAATCTCAGCAAGAAAAACATTCATGTCATCATCTTCTTGCATAATCTTTAATTCTAGCTCTTTACGCAGGTAAGCGATTTTAGCCTCGTTACGACCTGCATACAAACCAGCTAGAATATCCCAAGCCTCGTTACGACCTGCATACAAACCAGCTAGAATATCCCAAGCCTGTTTTGCTGTTTTAGCTGAACGAATATGTGGGGTGATGTTCCGTTTGAGAGAAAGTGCAATCAAGGCATGAGCCTGCGCATCTTTACCATCCCAACGAGCTTGTTCAGCAGTGGGTAAAACAGCAGCAACAGTAGAGCTGCTCGAACCTGCAACATCCTCAATAGATCCTACATCCATAGAACCTGGACGTACATCCATACCCTGCACAATGTTCCACACTCCTTTTGTAACCAAAACATGTTGCATCATGTATGCCCAAAGTGGATAGTTGCTGTCTCCATCCAATTTGTCATCAGCAGATAACATGCGAAATACATCATTGTTGTTATCAGCCATGGCTACTGACTGAAACTGATGCAAAAGCTACCTGTAATGAAGCAAAGACTGAACAAAAAACAACTTGTGCTATGTAGCACGGTTCCACAATAGAGTACGTATGCCTGTTTTGCAAAAAACTGAACTGTCAAAATTTCTGCACAAAATGACGAAAACACCTGTGCAGAACTTGAAATGCAAAAACGGAGCCCGAAACGACCTCAGATGCAATTTCTAAGAACGCAAAGTCCTAGGGGCTTATTTGCAGAGTATAGGGACCTGCAAGTGCTTGTGAAAGCTCACCTCAATCGGAGAACGTGAGTCAGAGGGTGCTGGCGGTGTAGCCCTGGGAGCCAATGCCTGCTCTGATACCAATTGTTGGAATTAGGGTTGTAGGAAAGCACACAAAGCTTGGAGAAGAAGCAGCAAGAATGCACACAACACAAAAAGTATTAGATTGTGTCAATGTACAAAAGATAAGTTAGCCCTAGAAGGATGGGCGTATATACAAGCCGGGGGAAAAAACCTCCTGAAGAGGGAAAAAGTGCCCCGACGGTCCTAAGTGTGTTCACACACATCACTGCCTATATATATGGCAACAAATGATTTGTATGCATAAATATATGCATAAAAGATATGTTTTTAATATTAAAAGTGTGATTTTCATCATAAATGATTTTTATGCATAAAAGATATTTTTTTATATTAAAAGTGTGATTATCATCATAAATGATTTTTATGCATAAACATATGCATAAAAGATATTTTTTCATATTTAAAGTGTGATTTTCATCATAAATGATTTTTATGCATAAATGGGTGTATAAAAGATATTTTTTTATATTAAAAGTGTGATTTTCATCATAAATGATTTCTATGCATAAATGGGTGCATAAAAGATATTTTTTTATATTAAAAGTATGATTTTTATCATAAATGATTTTTATGCATAAACATATGCATAAAAGATATTTTTTTTATATTAAAAGTGTGATTTTCATCATAAATGACTTGTATGCATAAACATATGCATAAAAGAAATTCTTTCATGTTAAAAGAGTAATTTTTATCATAAATGATTTTTATGATGATAAAAGTGTGACTTTCATCAGAATTGGATTTTATGCATAATTAGATGCATATATAATCTTTATAATTTAATAAGGGTTCTCCTTAATCCTCTGTTAATTTTCGTAAAAATTGGAAAAATAAATAAGTAGATAATATGTGAGAGGAAATTCTACCGTTTCTTATTCACTCAAGATGGGAATGAGAAAATTCAATTAAACTATCGGAGTCGAAGATTGAGATAAATGATTATTTTATTCCTCATAAGAAATTCATGTTTTAGAAACCTATAAGCAAATATTTGTCGAACGAAATTTAGAAAAAGAGAAATTGAAATATTACCTTTCAAGAAATATAGTTTAGGAAGAACCTTTCCAGACCCAAAACTTTGATTCAGACTATTGACCAAGACCTAATTCCTTCGTCAGTTTCAATCAATGACGATGTGCCCAGTTCAGGAAAAATGCACTCAAAACACCCACCGAATTCGAAACTAAGTTAAGACTTTTGATTTTGATTTGAGGATCAAGTTAAGAGAATTCGAGGAATTCTATTTGGAATTCAGACCTGGATCTAGAAGTATTGGGATACGGATTTAAGATTTATTCATGGTATTCAAACAAAATCAAAATTGAAAACTTGCATAGAAACCATGTTTTCTTAAAGGACTGTCTTACGCCAGAATGCTGGAGGGAGCATTTGGCATATGTGTTTAAGTAAGGGAAGTTCGGTTGCAACAGCTGGCGGGGAGTGTTCGAGGGATAGCTCGCGCGGCAAAAACCTGCCCAGGTCTTGACCAACCTGGGTAGTATGGTGAAAAATGGTGTGCTTCCGGTACGATGGGCGAGGCCTACGAAGCAATCCTTGAGTGAAGTGCCAAGACACCTAAGGAGGATCCTTGAGGGTTCTGACCAGGCGATGCATGGGCTCGTGGTGCTTAGGACACCCATACGTATGTCGAGGAAGATGTTACTGGATCTCGTTATTGCTGACCAGCTGGTCCCAATGGAGAGTCCAGATTGGTACTGTTTTTGTGAAACAAGGGATTGAATGGAAATTTTGAATTATGAAATCTATGATCATATCTATTTTATCAATGGATTATTTTTATATTAAAGTTTTAAAGAGGAGTGTGTGCGTATCTGTTTTCTAAAGCTAAAGTTAAGAAAGGCAATTCAATTATGGATGGCTGACTTGTTTGGATGTACCGATTCTAGTGGGTGGCAGGGTGGTGGCTAACCACCATGGGCCGGATAGGCTGGAATCAGTGGAGTTTTAATAATCAAACTGACAAATCTTAGGATTATGCTAGGATTTGAGTAGCTAGTTAATTCCCTGATAAATTTCTCAATTGAGTGGATCAACGACTGTGCCTGATCTTGATTAGAAAAAAAGTGTTGAAATTACTCAAATGATCAAATTATATCAGCGATAGTTTCCTTCTATCTGGTTTATTCAGGTGAAGGATAGTTTAGAATTGATCTCGTTAGAAAAAAAAATCATTTAGAAAATTCAAAAAGGTGGAATCGTCCCCGCTTTCCGGGCATGGGAAATTTTTCCGGTTTTGGTTTTCAGAGTGATCACCAGCCTAGTCTCATGCTCGGACATTCGTGGGCAAGGCCCCGAGTGAGAAACCCTGCCCCGCGCATGAGGGGGCTGCTTCTGCTCTGCTGTTAGCTACTACCGGGAGTTCGGTGCGCAGAGGGGGCAGAGGGATCTCACAGTTGGTATCAGAGCCAAAATTGCCTAAATTTTTAATAGAAATCTGGGAAAGAAATGTTTTTCACTTGTTAATGCTATGAGAATGAACTTCAAAAATTGAAAACTTATAAATTGAATTGGAAATTTATAGATGGACACCTTGAACCTATCTGGAATCCCTGGACTCTCTCAGAGTCAGGATATGATAGCTTTTTCATTTGATTACCTCATCAACTCTGCGACGACCCGAATGAGCAGAGTGAGACTCGCTTGCCATTTTGAGAGTCTTTACTTTCCTGATCCTCTTGAGCGACGTCGGTATATGTGGTTCAATGGAGGACGGTGCATTAGTGTCAGTACCAGTCAGCATCGGCGGAGGCTCAGGCAAAATATTTTCTTGGCCATGATTCTGATAAGACTAGGGCTTATTCAGCATGTTCAACTCTTTGATCATTCACCCAGGAGCTTCAGAACTTCATGTCAATTTTTTAGACTTCTTAGCTGCTTTATCCCTAGGAATAGAATTATAGCACCTTTGTGTAATGAATCGTGTGTACCATGGTATGTCTTCTTCACAGTTTCGCTTCTTTATACGATTACGACTGAGGCAGTGATTCTGGAGCCGAGCTGCTCTATGTATATATTGCAAATTTTATATAAATATAGAAATGTTTTTTGAAGAAAAATTCCATGTTGTATAAGTGATTGTTTAGGGACGATCTGTTAAAGAAAAATCTATTTATTGAACATATGTCATAGATCTCCAATAAGATCATTGTCTTGTTTAAGAAATTGTTTTTTGAACCTCTTAAGTCTTAGGATCTCGTGGATGATATCAAAATAAAAATTTAATAATATATAAATTTTTGGCAGAATCATGAGACGAGGAAACCGTGGCCATCAGCTAGACCCTCTCTCTGAAGATGAGGAGCTTGACCCTGATGTTCACAAGACTCTTCATAGGACTCAGCACCAGGACCCTTCAAAGGAGAAGGGGAGAACCTGGGTGAGGCTATGGAGAAATGGGTGGAAGCCATGGAGGAATATTTTGATGTCACAGGTTACAATGAGCGGAGCAAAATGGCTCTTGCCTGGCTGAAAATACTGGAAACAGCTAGGGTAGCATGGAGGAACCACTGTGACACCAACCGTCTGGACAGAAATACTCAGTCCTGGAACGACCTAAAAACCTATCTAAGAAAGAAATTTTGTCCCCCTAGATTTTTGAAAATCAAAATGAACGAATTCTTAGAGCTAAAGTAGGAGAGCAAAACCATCGAGTAATATCACCAGGCCTTTGCTCTTCTACTCAAATATTCACCACCTCTAGATGAAGAACAACTCATGGCCAAGTTCATTCGGGGAATGAACGAACCCTTGGACACACTGGTCAAAAATGCCAAGCCAGTGTCCATGGTGGCTGAAGCAGTAAGAATGGCAAAAGATTTTGCCAAAGCCTTTGTAGTAAAGGTCCTGCCAAAGCCTGCACCCTCTAACTTTAAAAGATTCCAAGCCCAGGGAAGTACTTCAAACTTTCCACCCCCAAAGAGGCAGCAAGGCCCGAATAAGAATCAGGATGCAGGAAGATTCCAAAGTGAAGGAAGACCCTTCCCCCAGAATACTTTCTCAGGAGCCCCACCTCTTTCAAGGAATCAGAGGGATGAACTCAGAAGTGAAAACCGATTTTGAATCTCATCTTGTTCCTGAAGAAATGAGTAATTTTCTGCAAAATCTATGACAGAGACAATATTGTCATGTGGAAAATTGGCAAGGCATGTCTTGAATTGCTTATCTTGCCAGCTGACCATAAAATTGTGAAGTATATATTTTTGGATGGATGCAACCACGTGATCTATAAGCTTCCTCGGTTGAGTGCTCTTATACGATAGTAGCCATCTCTTCTTCTTCTTGCATCCTTCAACATTGCCCATTTCAAATCTCCTCCATTTTAGAGCAAGGCTTTCTTGGACCCTCATGTCATTTGGATAGACAACATACTGCTTCTTCACACCACAGTGCGTGCATGTACCTCTAATGCATTCAATGGAGTGCCACTAAGAGTTTGCAGGATTTGGAGAGAGCGTTGGCTCCCACACAGACCTCAGGCTCCCAAACTTGCTCTCACTTACTACACACGACAAGGATCCAGGTGGCCTGCAAACTGAGCATTCATCTGGGAGACATGAGAATCTATCCCCATGTAGCAATTTTCCAACATGACCAGATCTCAAGTCATTCAAACCTTGTCGGGCCAGGTCAAAGTCTAGGTTTGTTTTGCATCAACACACATTCCTATCTTTGAGTTTCTTCACATACCATGGCTTACAATGCTTAAAGCTCCTTTGCCCAATCGAAACCTTAGGGCTCTTAGCCATAAACCTGAGATACAACTCCGTCTACTCACCCAACCCGAAACTAGCCCATTGGAAATTCAGTACTTAAACTAAACAACTACTAGATTATTCACTACGAGAAAACAAAACAATTTCAACCACCGGGTTGGTTTAGGACAGTCAGAATTTCAACTATCTTCAATCATTAGAAAACAAATCAATTTCACCAGCCACCATCAATACTAATAACAAAAACGTACATGTGACCTATATATTGCTGTTAAAGTTGGAAATTCAGTAATTAAACTAAACAATTATTCACTATAAGAAAACAAAACAATTATTCACAATTATTGCTGTTAAAGTTGGAAATTCAGTAATTAAACTAAACAACTACTAGAAAACAAAACAATTATTCACTATAAGAAAACTAAACAATTTCAACCACCAGGCTGGTCTAGAACATGATCAACTATATTGCTATTGATGTTCCAGTTCCAACCACCAGGCTGGTTTGGACGATCACATTAAGAACATCAAAACAAATCAATTACACACATTAAGAACATCAACCCATTACACAGTAACAACATCACTAGCTTAATGATATTGTTGTTTATTTTTGTTCCAGTCATGCTGATTTAGGACAATCACATAACTGTTGTTTGACCTAAACCAACTCGGTGGCATTGCTGTTTATTTTGGTTCCAACCATATAATTGGTGTTACACCTGAACAAACTCAGTGGTATGTTGCATGAGACCTAAACCAACTCGGTGGCATTGCTGTTTATTTTGGTTCCAACCATATAATTGGTGTTACACCTGAACAAACTCAGTGGTATGTTGCATGATGTTCCTACCACCACTGGCAGGCTGGTTGGGCTGGTCTAGGATAATCACTTTAGAATTAAAACAATTTGTACTAAAGCTTTAGAGAATCATAGACAACCACCTGGTTAGGACAACCCCACTCACCTGTGTTGTGTCAAGCAAGTGTATGATGTGCTCCTCAAACTACTTGCATCCCGTTTGCTTTTTGCAGAAGCTCATGTAGTGTACTTTAGAATGATTACTTGGTTGCATGTATGTGCAAATTTTTTTTTTAATGTTTTTGCATAAAGTGTTATAACATATGCTATTTAGAACACATGCCACATCGCACTTGTAACAATTTAATGATCAGATTATAAATTTTACTTCTGTGTTTTTTTGGTCTCATATTGAAGATTGGAATGTGTACTACTGGTTGCATACCAAGTTTGTCAAATTCCATTGAGAAATGCATAAGTTAAGGGGGGTCGGGCAAGTTACCTATATATAAAAAATGCCTTGAACCTCACAAAAATGGCTACACCCAAGCATGCATTGACCTGAGTGTGCCACTGAAAGAGAGGGTCAGGATGAGTGTTAAAACCCTAAGATCTCTCTAGATAATTGTTATGTATAAACATGTATTAATCAGGCATAATCTCATCCACTTGGCCACCCCCGAGCCCAAGGAATGCACACATGAATTATAATAAAGTACACCAATCTAGTAGCATGTAGCTATAGTGTAAAATGGTAGGTGAGTAGTGATGATCCTCTACACAAGATAGCATAACATAACCTAGCCTCAAGATAACATCAAGAGAGCATAAAGGAGGGACCTCAAGTGACTCTTGCCTATCCATTTCCCATGTGTGACTCTTGGATGCCTGATCCTAAGGACTAACCTTAACCCTTAAGGTTAGTCCTAACCCATGCTCCACTAGAGCTTGTTCCCATGCTCCCATGCTCATAAGCCTAATGAGGGTTAGCATCCTAGTATATGCACACATAATGTGCATATAACATACTTCTCCTCTCTCAAAACATTGCACTCTTACAATGAAAAGAAGAACTACAGTGAGGAATATCAACCGACTCCCAAGTCAAATCCTCTATTTCCCTATCTTTCCACCTAATTTTAACCTCAGGGATTAGTCAACTACAAAGTTTCCTTTCCCTGAATTCAAGTACCTTATCACGTGCATGTGGAACATAGGATAAATCTTCAACTTCAACGAGTTCTTGAGGAGTAACTGTGTTATCATCACCTCCCAGTTTCCCTTTCAATCTATCGATATGAAATACTGGATGGACTCTAACATGTGGAGGTAGTTTTAGTTCATACGCAACCATGCCAATCTGATGTAAAACTCAAAATGGACCACAATATCTAGGAGATAAATTCAAGCATTTTCTTTTTGACAAAGTCTAAGAATATTGAGGAACTTTTAAATAAACCAACTCTCCTGGTTCAAAAGACCAAGTTGAGCGTCCTCTATCAGCATAAAACCGTGCCCTAAGCACTCCTGATAGAATCCCGAGCTTCGGTCAGCATTTCTTGCATATCACGCAAGAAATCCCTCGATGCATCAAGCTCGATGTCCTTAAGACCAACATCAATAGGTGCCCTGGGTTGATATCCATACATAAGCATGAACGTACTAAAACCAATAGCCGTATGTTTAAAACTATTATAGGCAAATTCCATCATTGGAAGATATTTTTTCCAATTTGATGCTTTTCCAGAGACATATGCACGAAGCATATCCTCTACAATCTGATTCGTACGCTCTGTTTACCCATTAGATTGCGGATGATCAAAGGAATTTATACTCAAAGTAGTTTCCTCGTTGTAAACCATTCAGAATAAAGTAGGAAAACATGGCATTATAACAGCAGGAACCAGGTATTCATCGGTGGCCCGATGTACCCCACATCTGCTCATGGAATTATTGACGTCCCAAGTTACCCATATCAACATAGAGAGTCATCAACATCTCGATGAGTCACATATGTCCATCCATAAACCATCAGGTTTATTATATAAATCACCTAGAGTACGGAACTAGAGAAAGAAATGCCAACAAAGGAAAAATCCAAATTTTCTTAATCCGAACACAACAAGATAAACTCGTTGAACTTTAAAGAAAGAGATTTCAACAAGTGAACATGCCGACGAGATTACACTCATCATTACATGCACGCTATAGATAAAAGAAGTTTATCTAGAGAAGGCCCACACAAGAACTGTAAATGAATTCAGGAAATGAGATTCTTTGAATGTTGAGGTCAACATTCTAAGTGATGTTAGCAAAGCAACAATCTTGAGCCCAAATTATTCCATAAGATAATATATGTGAGGGATCGCTAGCATCCCATACCACCATGATACCATGCATACATACCTTAACAATTTAAAACTCCCTAGTATCTAGGAAAAATGAATAAAATCTTGTATAAAAGGAATAAGATGGCCTTATCCCAGACTTCCACATACTAAAACTTGTCTCTATATACTTGAGACTACATCAAGGAATAACTCGTTCCGAGTACATCATTAGAAAAGAATTTTGAATTATTGGCGCCTTTCTAATGATAACTACCCAATAAACACAATAAAGCTAGGGTAGAAAAATAACTCACCTAGATACATAAGTAACTACGTATCCAAGTTGGAATATGTACAAGAGTACAAGCAATATACTCTAAAATTAAGTGCAAAAAACGAAGGCAAATGCTACCTTCAAAGCACATGATATTATCCAAAAGATCAAAAGATCCTTATAAAACCATGGATAAAAGCATAGAAGCTTCTTGAATGCATAAAAACCATAGTTGATCATAAAAATCAATGCATGCCATCTAATGGACATTAATAATGCCAAAAGAAGAATTCAAATTGGTGGCTAACTCATAAATCCAGAGTATATGAACGTGGTGTCGTTCAAGAAAAACTCCAAAGTAAGCAAGTGAAACACATGTGTGTAACACTCATTAAAAAACTCATAGACACAAGTGATCTAGGCAGAACCTGATGAGTCCATATAAAACTTGGAAAACATCCAATAAAATCCACCAAAACAAATAGATCAACTAACCCATGATAGAATCTGTTTTAGGCTTAAGAAATTAAGCATAGACCACACTTAAACAAATGTAAAATAAATTATCACAGACAAGTGTCAAAGGTGAAACACACTTTGAATGCAAATTCAAGCCATCATTGAAGAAAGTAAGAAACATGTCCAAAGAGAATGGCTAAACAATCGTAAAAAATCATAAAAATATCATTCAGAATTAATCCAAACAGAAATAACTATTAATACGACGTACGATTGTATTAATAATATGCAAATAACCCTCATCTACCTAATGTGAGCACGAGAAAATGTACTTCAACATTAAATAATCCTTGAAAATATTAAATTCTTGAGAAAAAGAATTATCATGATTTTTTGCTAATTTTCCCTAATTTTATAGGGCCTCAAAATACGATAATTTTGAATTCCACCAAACCTATCTTATGGAATTCCAGACCTATATTTTTCCAGAAAATTTTTAGCAATTTAGATTTGCCAAAATACCATTGATATTTTAAAAATATCAATTTTTAGGATTTTAAAAAATAATTTCTAGAATATTCTTAATTTCTCCTGAGAATCCCATCATTCACGAAATTTTCAATTCCGCTTGACAATTCTCAAATCCAATGAAAGTTTACAATTTTAATGGATTTTCTTATTTTTTGGGTCAAAAAACTATATTTTTAAAGGAATTTGAATGGTCACGGGTGCCCGAATGGACACACCACATGCCAAACACCAACCCCACATTTTCTAGAAATTTAAAATAACCTTTGTCTAATTTTCTACTAGTTCTCATGAATTTTTTAAAAATTTTAATATATCCCGAACGCATTTTGAATACGGACGGTGAAAAAATTTCAGAATCCCAACGGTCTTCTTGGTTTACAGAAAGCCAATAGTTTTGAAAAAATGAAAAAAAAATTCCATAATATGAAAGGTCAAAAGTTTTCGAAATCCGAAAGGTAAAAAGATTTTCCAGAATTCGGAAAGCCAAAAGATTTCACGGGAATGCGGAAAGCCAAGAGGTTTTCAAGAAGATAATTTCAGAAATTTTTAGAGATTTTTTCCCTCAAAATTCATATTTTCTCCTTTTTTTAAAGTCTTTTTTTCAAGCTTTTTTGAAAGGATTTCAAAAGTTATTTTAAGAATAGAAAAACCCCCTTTTTTTAAAATAAAATTTTTTAAAAAAACTTTTCTATTTAAGCTTTAGTTATAAAGCTTTGGAAAAAAAATTCTAGGGGGGGCGATTTTCGCCTGCAGGCTGAGCTAAAACCTCCTCCTACCGGCGGCGCGTTTTGAAACCAACAGAGAGGAGGGAGATCTCTCTCCTCTCCCCTCTCTCCTCTCCTTCTCCATTCATTTCTCTCTTCACCCCCTCCTCTCTCTGTTAACAGAGAGGTTAGCTTTTAATTAATATTTTTAATCATAGTTAAATCCTAATGATGATTAACATTAATCAAAAAATTGCTTATTAAGAGGCCTTCACACGGACGGGAGAAAAATAGAAGGAAAATTCAGAATTGAGAGGTGAAGAGGATTCCACGCATTCCATGCAACAATTGACTACCCCACTCTACATTTTAGCAAAAATTTGGCAGAAAATCAAAACAATATCCGCAGAAAACTTGCAAAAATGTATTAAAAATACATTTTAACCATAAAAATGCTCAAAATGTTTTTAGAATTTCTATTAATGCTTATTTTAAAAAATAAAAATAGAAAAAAATAGCATTAAACTCACGGAATTCCCCTGTAACGTCAATTCGTCCATTGAATAGTAATAAGACGCGTTCCAACCACCATATCGACAATCCACGTATAAATCATAAACACAAATCAATAAAATAATATTTTTATTTAGTAATTATTAAAAATTTCTTTAAAAAATATCAAATTTGCAATAAGAAAGAAAAAATAACAATAATTAACTAGAGATTGCTCTAATACCACTGTTAAAACCCTAAGATCTTCTAGATAATTGTTATGCATAAACATGCATTAATCAGGCATAATCTCATCCACCCGACCACCCCCGAGCCCAGGGATGCACACATGAATTATAATGAAGTACATCATACCTTTACCTTGATGTCCCATACCATCAAGAGGTATAACTCCAATCCAGTAGCATGCAGCTATAATGTGAAATGGTAGGTGAGTAGTTATGATCCTCTACACAAGAGAGCATAACATAACCTAGCCTCAAGATAACATTAAGAGACCATAGCCTAATCCTCCCCGTGAGTGTGCCCCACGCCCCTATGATATAGGAGGGCCCTCAAGTGACTCTTGACTCTCCATTTCCCATGTGTGACTCTTGGATGCCTGACCCTAACCTTAACCCTTAAGGTTAGTCCTAACCCATGCTCCACTAGAGCTTGTTCCCATGCTCCCATGCTGACAAGCCTAATGTGGGTTAGCCTCCTAGTATATGCACACATAATGTGCATCTAACAATGAGGGAGGTTGACGAGTTCGGAAGATGGGTGCTAATGTATAGGGGGATGACCTTGCTCCTAATAAAGTGCTTTGTTGGTAGTTACATCCATAGAAGCAGGTGGTTAGAGAATGCTATTTTCTCTTCCCATTGATTAAGCTTTAGGCTCTAATTAGACCCTCTTGTCAATCCATTTTTTAAAATCAAACAATTTATCCTTGCTAGTAGGAGTGTGTGAGAGGGGGGCTTAGATGGTCGAGAGGGAATAGCGAAGGATGGGATAGTAATTAATCCACTTCCTCCTTGACCCTTTTGGCATAGTTGGGATTCATCTAGTACCTTTGTTGCTGATAGGGATTGCATCTTCCCTCAGATTGATCCAATGCTGGTAGATTCAGGGATCAATTCCTTTCATTTTGGTGTAGCTCCATGTAAAAACATCCTTGAAGGGACGTGAGAAACACCCGAACTTCTTCTGAGAATGAAGCGTCTAGCTTGGCACTGACTCTGACCATCTTCGGCAGCATCTGTTCCTAGATTCATCTCCATCAGTTCATTTTCCTTCACCCATTTGGATTGCTTGAGGTCCCTTTCAAAGGCTTTTTCTACCACAATGATTTTCTACAGACTTGGTACATTGCCATCATCGGCTAAAGCTTCATAAAAATCTTCAGCCTCATCAGAAAATTACCCTTTGCTGAGTGGATTGGGCTGATCCCTAGAGACTTCATTTTTGTGTTGAAGGGTTAGTCAGTATCTTTCCATTATCCAGACCACATCAACCTCGAACAGGCTGATCATCTTAGCATTCTTCTGGAGATATTCTTGCTCTTCATCGAGGTCTAATCTTTCCATCATGTTTACTCCCTGGGCTACTTTCAGCCAAGACATATGCTCCACTTTTTGTCGCTCGGGAGACTGGCTACTACTGAAATCTTGACTTTCTTCTTTCCTCGCCGTATAGTTATCCTATCTTCATCCCACTATTGCGTGATCCTTGCTTGCCTCATTTATGGTTTTCCCCAATAGCATCAGGTAGGCACCTTTGATGCCCTCCATATGGAGCACCACTACTACAATCTAGAAACTGAATCCAGAGACTTCCAGTGTGAGCATCCAGATTAATCGGAGTGGCTCCACTTGTCGTTCGCCCGCTGATCTACCATTTTTATGGGCGAATGGAGTGGGATCCCATCTTCTCAATCCAAGCATTATGCATGTCGTATCCGATAGGATGTTGACTCTTAATCCACCATCCAATAGTACTTCTACTATGTCCACTGTTGAAAGAACGGTAGAGGGGGAGGAGACACACACACAGGAGCAAACCCTAATGTATATTGCAAACCCTAACCATAGAGGGAAGCCATGTCCACTCTCACACAAAGCATAATGCACTAATCCATAATCCACACAACACACAATGAGTTGTGTCCACAATGTACTAACCCTAGCTAATGTCCACACACTATGACCAGCTGGAACGCGGTCATTTATGTCTCACACATGTTCCTACCTAATCTGCCAGCACATAGCATAGCTGGCTCACACTGACATTGAGCTTGAATCTCAACAGCCCCTCTCAAGCTCATGATGTACTGCCGATGAAGATGTAGATGAGCTTGGGATATCAAGGCTCTCAACACTCCCCCTCAAGCTCATCCCATGTACTCCCAACATAGTCCGAAAGTACTCAAACTTCTCCCTGCTAAGTGGCTTCGTAAAGATGTCTGCCACCTGCTCATCCGTCTTCACATACTGAAGATCAACTGTACCATCCAGCACCTTCTCTCTGACAAAATGATAATGGACCTCTATGTGTTTGGTCCTCGCATGAAACACTGGATTCTTTGCCAACTGTATACTGCTCATGTTGTCACAATGAATGACAACTTTGCCATCAATAGGCTCACATAAATCTGCCAAGAGATTCCTTAACCATACTGCCTCACAAGTAGCAATGGCTGCACTCATCCTCTGTACTGGATAAAGCAACTGTAGGTTGCTTCTTGCTACTCCAACTCACCACAGCACTTCCAAGTGTAAAAGCATATCCACTAGTAGACCTCCTGTCATATGCGCTACCTGCCCAATCAGCATCTGTGTAGCCATGTATGTCCAAGCTTTTACCACTCTCATAAAGTAGACCATAATGTGCTGTGGTCTTCACATATCTCATGATGCGTCTCACTGCATCCAAATGTGGCTTTCTGGGGCTCTGCATAAACTGGCTCACTAGCCCCACAGCATAACTCAAATCCGGGCGTGTGATAGTCATGTATATGAGACTACCAACCATCTTCCTGTACATAGAAGGATCATCCAATTCCTCGCCATAATCAGCCCGCAACTTCACATTTTGCTCCAATGGTGTACTCATAGGTTTACACCCTGTCATGCCATACTTTGCCAACATATCCAATGCATATTGGCGCTGTACTAACCAAGTACCTGCATTATCTTTTACCACTTCAATTCCAAGGAAATATCTCAACTCACCAAGATCTTTCATGTCAAATTGCCCACTCAAAGCTTTCTTGACATGCATCACATCTGCACCATGATCACCTGTGATAATCAAGTCATCCACATAGATGACTAGTAAAACAATCCCATGCTGTGTCTTCTTCACATACAGTGAAGAATCTGCTGTAGAAATCTGGAAACCAAGTGAGATAAGATATCTGCTCATCTTATCACTCCAAGCACGAGGTGCTTGCTTTAGACCATACAATGCCTTTTTCAACCTGCATACATGAGTGGGATATCTAGGGTATACATACCCTTCTGGCTGTGTGTCATGAGAATATATTTTAAATCCTCTAGAAAAATATTATTTATCCCCTCTTGAGTAATTTGGGGACGCCTAGATTACTCTTGCGTCATGCCGGCTAGGTTAATATCGTGGGTGACACCACTATAAATATTAATACGTGCGGTATATGACATATGTTTGAGGCCACCTATGATTATTTCAGTTAGGTTTGTATGGCAGGGTGATTCCTGGGGTACTTACGCCTGGTAGTCATGAGTTGGTGATGATTTGTGCCTGTTTAATATTTGTGGGATTAATTTAATAATTAATTGGGCTTATATTTATAGGTGATGAAGACTATGGGAATTGAAGAGTTTACTTTGGAAGAAATGTCTTGGATCATCACATTTTATTTTTGGCAAGCATAGTAGCTTGTAACCTTATTAAATGATTTTTCCATTTTGAACATTAGGAAAGATACATTTATTTTTGTGGAATTTATTAAAGCCTATGGCTTTACCCTAGTCCCAATTTGACACTCTATTTTTGTTAAAGAAGAGTGCCGTGCTCTCTAAAAAGCACATCTTGTATTTTGAGGGCTATGGCCTAATTTTGGTGAAAAGGAAAGCTAATAAAGAAATACTCTTGTGTGGGGAGAGGCCACGCACAAGAGGGGGGAAGATTGCACCCAATATGGTCTTTTTGGAGCTAAGTATTTTTGTTTAAGTGTTTAATTTTTCAATTGCTTTGATTTAGTTGAAGCTTACAAGCAATGGTTTTTATGATTGAATTAATTCTCTATCTTTCCACAATCAATTCCTAGAATAAGATTCCGGTTGCAGTGGTATCAGAGCTTGGGCTAGGAGATTTGTGGAGAAGGTAGGAAAGGGCTTCAACTTCTCAAAAATCAAGAAAGTGCAGGAATTTATCCAGTGGACAGAAGGGTGTTTTGCAGGTCTTTATCCAAAGGTCAAAGATTCAAAACTAGATCTACTCTCAAACCCACTCACCACCCTGCAAAACCATCCCTCTTTATCAAAAAGCGGTTTTTCCAAATACTCTGTGAAATCAGAATCTGACCGTATGGATGAAATCCTCATAGCCAAAAACCTCACGGGTAACTCTCAGAAATCAGAAAGCTTCAAGGTTGAGCAAACCCATAATGGATGGAGCAGATTCAGCATGTAAAAGCCATTAAAAAAAATTCTCCAAAAAGAAAAACAAAGAAGAAGCGCACGGCGCATCCTGCCGCTCGCCGGCGCAAAACGGCGTGGAGAAGTGATTAAAAAAAAAGCTACAAGCCTAATCAAGCTTAAACCCATAAGCTAATCTCTCTCTAATCCATCTCTCACTTTTCCCACTCCCTATGCAAGTCACATCACTCCTTTTTCAACCTCTACTTTTCCCAATTTCCAAATTTGAGGAGAAATTCAAAGGTTTTCCAATTCTGAAAATTTTTGAGTGCAGAAAAGTGATTTACAGGTTTTAAAAAGCTTCAAAATTGCCTAGAAAAGGCCAGAAAATTCCGAAATCACTTCTGAAAAATTCTGAAAATTTCAGAAAAATATTACAGAGTTTGGGCAAGGTTTACAGGACTGTTTCAGCAGGTTTCAAAGTGTAGAAAAATTATTTCATCAACAATTCGACTAGCCCAAGACTCTCGAATCACGCGGAATCGTTCGGGATTTGTTTGAGGCGACGAGAATTCAATTCAGCCATTGAACAACGTCTTGTTCAGCTTCAACCAAGATCGAATTGCGGGAGAAAAATAAGATAAGTACTCATTTATTTTTACTTTATTTATTTACATCAAATAAAGTAAAATTTTATTTATCTACATCATTTGCACAAGCACTATGGCCGATTTTCCTATCTCGCCATCAATTCAAGAGCAACTCCTTTCTTTACAACATCAAATTGTTGAAGAAAGAGAGAAGCGTATTGAATTGGAGAGACAGCTCTCAAATCGTAGACGCAAGCGTGACTCTTCGCTATCTTTTGTTGATGACGAAGATGACACTATTCAAAGGGCTGTAAATGCTACATTGCAAGCACAAAGGTCACAAAAAAGAATCCAAGATTAGTCGGAAAGCTTTCACATTTCAAAATTATGATGGAAAGAAGGATGCTAGAGTCATTTTAGCTTGGCTTAGTCAACTAGATGACTATTTTTCTGGAGAAAAATTTTCAGAGAAAGATAAGATTAAATGTGCAGTCAATCATATGGTAGACAGTGCAGCTTTATGGTGGAGTGTAGTTAAGCAAGGTCGTGACAAGCCAGATTCTTGGAAAAGATTTCAACGGCTGGTTAAAAAGCACTTTTTTACCCTCACAATTCAAGTCCAAAGTTAGGCACCAATGGGACACTTTGCATCAATTGGAAAAGGAAACTATGTCACAGTATGTAGAAAAGTTTTGAAATACTTTATTACAGGTGCAGGTTGTGGATAGAGTTAGTGAGAAGGATCAAAAAAGGAAGTTCATATCGGGCCTTTAGGGCCGATGTGAATATGTTTCGACCTCATTCACTATCTTCTGCAATATCCTTGGCAACTAATTCAGAACGTAAAAATGGTTTTCCTAAAGAATCATTCGAGCAAGAGGGTAATTCCGATCCAGATTACTCAGAACAAGAAGGTAAACCTCATGTTCATTCTTTGCTTAAAATAAAAGGAACGATAAATGGACATGAAGTTCTTATTTTGCATGATGATGGTAGTACACATGATTTCATTTCTGAAAAGGTACTTAGAGCATTAAATCTTCATTCTTCACCTACGCACTATAAAGTCAAAGCAGCATTTACTGGAACAAAGTACAATTGCATGCAAGTAGTGAAAGATTTGGATTTATGCATCAAACCTTTAACAGAAAAAGGGATTTCTTAGCTGCACCTTTACAAGGGGTAGATATAATTTTGGGTATGCCTTGGAGACACAAATACAATCCTATTATAGACTATGACACTCATAGCATTTCTCTAAAGAAGGACAATGAAGATATTATCCTCCACCAGTGTCAAGTCAAAGGAGAAATGAGTCCTTTGTTGAGTCACACTCAAGCAAAGAGAGCTCTAAGAAAAAGAGACAAGACTTATATGGTATGGGTTAACCAGCTTGATGCTCAGTTGGACACATCCAAAAGACCAAAGTTTGATTCTTTTATCTCCAAATTTAGTGACTGTTTCATGGAAGATCTGCCTCCAGGATTACCTAAGTCTAGGCCTGAGGATCATAGTATTGACTTATTGCCTGGAAATTCCCCGCCTTGTAAAGCTCCCTATAGAGTCAACAATTTAGAGCAAAGAGAAATCCAAAGCCAAATAGAAGACTTGCTAGAGAGAGGCCTTATTCGACCTAGTAGTTCACCTTTTAGAGCTCCAGTACTTCTTGTTAAGAAGAAGAACGGAACTTACCGAATGTGTGTAGACTATCGTGCATTCAATAAGATTACTGTCAAGAACAGATATCCTATTCCTAGGGTAGATGATCTTTTTGATAAGCTTAGAGGATCAAAGGTCTTTAGCAAGATTGACCTAAAGTCTGGGTATCATCAAGTTCGTATGACTCAATCTGACATTTTCAAGACAGCTTTTAGAACCCAAACTGGTCATTATGAGTTTTTGGTTATGCCATTTGGTTTGACCAATGCTCCAGCTACTTTCAGCCGTATGATGAATCGTATATTCCTTAAGTTTCAAAGTTTTGTTATAGTGTTCTTTGATGACATTCTTGTTTTCAGCAAGGATCGACAAGAACATGAACAACACTTGGAACAAGTGTTCAATCTTTTGAGAGAAAATGAATTGTATGTCAATCCTGAAAAGAGTTCTTTCTTTCAAGAGGAGATTGAATACTTAGGACATATAGTATCGGCCGAAGGAATTCGTGTAGATCCTAAGAAAATTGAATGTATTGCTTCTTGGCCTACGCCTAGAAACATACATGATCTTAGATCTTTTCTTGGCTTATGTAGTTATTATAGGAAGTTCGTCAAGAATTTTGCTTGTATTGCCAATCCTTTGACTGAACTCCTTAAGAAAGCTACAAATTTCAATTGGACTGATAAGCAAGATAAATCTTTTGCAACACTCAAGAATGCTTTAACACAAGCACCAGCTCTTACACTACCTGATTTTCAAAGACCATTCTTTATAGTAGTGACTGATGCTAGTGGCAAAGGATTTGGAGCTGTTCTTATGCAAGACAACCATCCTATTGCTTATCAAAGTAGAAAGCTTAAGCCTGCAGAGCAAAATTATAGCACTTATGACAAGGAATTAGCAGCAGTAGTGCATGCTTTGAAAATCTGGAAGCATTACCTAATGGGCTCTGAATTTCTTATCAAGACAGACCAACAAAGCATTAGGCATTTGCTTACGCAACCTCTTATTTTAGATAGACATATCAAATGGGCAGCTTTCATTCAAAGTTTCCAACATATGATTCAATATCAACCTGGAAAAGAAAATGTTGTTGCCGATGCTTTGAGTCGAAGACCAAATATCAACAACATTTCTATAATTGAAAGTGAACCATTTGTCCTCATGAAAGAAACTTATGAAGTTGATCCAGATTTTTCTCAAATATGGATAAAATTGCGTGAAAACAATTGGACACCTCAAGGAAGTTATTCTCATAATGATGGCTATCTTTTCTTTGAGAAGAGATTGTGTGTTACTCAACCTTACAGATAGCTTGTCTTGGAAGAGATGCACCAACCACCATTTGTGGGACATAGAGAAGTTTCCGCAACACTTCAAGTAGTTTCTCGAGAATTCTATTGGCCCCATTTGAAGAATGATGTAGCTAAGTTTGTAGCTGAATGTAACATTTGCCAAACAATCAAAAGCTACAAAGGCAAAGTTTTAGGATTGCTTATGCCTCTACCTATTCCTGATAGACCATGGGAACAAGTGTCTATGGACTTCATTACTGGCTTCCCTACTACTTCTAGTCACCATGACATGATTTGGACAATAGTGGACAGATTTAGTAAGCAAGCCTATTTCATTCCATGTAAAAAGACACTAACTTCTCAGCAAGCCGCGAACATATGAGGAACCACCTCTTATTGAAGGAGAGGAAGAAGTATTAGTTCCTGATGCAATCATTGACCAAGAGATAACAACAACAAGAACAGGTAATCAATACTTTAAGTATCTTTTGACTTTTAAGAATCATCCACAAGAAGATGCTAAATGGATGCCTGAGAAATTTTTCCGAGTTTACCCTGAAATTCTTCATTCTTTTTAAACCCAGCAAATCCGCAATTGAGGACAATTGCAAACTCAAGCAAGAGGGATGTCATGAGAATATATTTTAAGTCCTCTAGAAAAATATTATTTATCCCCTCTTGAGTAATTTGGGGACGCGTAGATTACTCTTGCGTCATGCCGGCTAGGTTAATATCGTGGGTGACACCACTATAAATATTAATACGTGCGGTATATGACGTATGTTTGAGGCCACCTATGATTATTTCAGTTAGGTTTGTATGGCAGGGTGATTCCTGGGGTACTTACGCCTGGTAGTCATGAGTTGGTGATGATTTGTGCCTGTTTAATATTTGTGGGATTAATTTAATAATTAATTGGGCTTATATTTACAGGTGATGAAGACTATGGGAATTGAAGAGTTTACTTTGGAAGAAATGTCTTGGATCATCACATTTTATTTTTGGCAAGCATAGTAGCTTGTAACCTTATTAAATGATTTTTCCATTTTGAACATTAGGAAAGATACATTTATTTTTGTGGAATTTATTAAAGCCTATGGCTTTACCCTAGTCCCAATTTGACACTCTATTTTTGTTAAAGAAGAGTGCCGTGCTCTCTAAAAAGCACATCTTGTATTTTGGGGGCTATGGCCTAATTTTGGTGAAAAGGAAAGCTAATAAAGAAATACTCTTGTGTGGGGAGAGGCCACGCACAAGAGGGGGAAAGATTGCACCCAATATGGTCTTTTTGGAGCTAAGTATTTTTGTTTAAGTGTTTAATTTTTCAATTGCTTTGATTTAGTTGAAGCTTACAAGAAATGGTTTTTATGATTGAATTAATTCTCTATCTTTCCACAATCAATTCCTAGAATAAGATTCCGGTTGCACTGTGCCATATACACTTCCTCTTGAAGATCTCCATTCAGAAATGCATTTTTGACATCCATCTGATGCATTTCCCAGCCATTAGCTGCAGCCATAGCAATGACTGCTCTCACTGTGCCCATCTTAGCCACTGGACTAAACGTCTCATCATAGTCCAATCCATGGGTTTGTGCATAACCCTTTGCTACCAATCTTGCTTTATGTCTTTCAATAGAACCATCAGATTTGCACTTCACTTTGTAAACCCATTTACATCCAATAACATTCTTGTCCTTTGGTAATACAACCAAGTCCCATGTATCATTATGGACCAATGCGTCCATCTCAACATCCATTGCTTTTTCCCATACATTCTCTCCAATAGCCTCTGTATAGCATGTAGGTTCCACATGCTTCACCACAGATGTCATATATGCATAGTGCATAGCAAAATCTCTAATTGTCAACCTGTCATCAACAGGATATCTGACTCTCTGGGATCTTCGCAATGCATGCGGGTCACTCTGAACACCTGTAACTCTAGCATGTGGTGGCACATATCTGTCCTGCCTAGCACCAGCAGGTGTGCATAAAACAGGTATGCCAAGCTCCTCATCCAAACTCTCTGAACTAGATGACTCATAACCTGTGATTCCAATTCCTTCGACTTTCTTTTTGCCTTTATCCATAGCACTACTCCCAGTGCTCACGCTCTCATGCCTCAAACGTCCTGACCATGGACGTACACTGCTACTCTCAGCTTCTGCTTTGCTGGCCCAGACATAGTAGTAGAACTAGAACTTGCTTGTGGTGGCAAGTTCACAGGCACATCTGCTTCAAGTGACTCAATAACACCTTCATCTTTTGCTTTGTACCAACTAGCAAGCTCATCAAACACCACATCACGTGAGATGACTACTTGTCTAGTTTGAGGATTATAACATTTGTATGCCTTTCGATCCTGTGCATATCCAACAAATATACATTTCTCTGCCTTAGGATCCAACTTCCTTCTTCTTTCACATCACGTGAGATGACTACTTGTCTAGTTTGAGGATTATAACATTTGTATGCCTTTCGATCCTGTGCATATCCAACAAATATACATATCCAACAAATATACATTTCTCTGCCTTAGGATCCAACTTCCTTCTTCTTTCACATCAGGCTGGCACATGTACATAAGCTATGAATCCAAAAACTTTAAGGTGTCCAATGTCTGGCCTGTAACCTGTAAGCCGCATCTCTGGCGTGCTTCCATGAATGGCTGATGTAGGTGTTTTGTTCAATATATATACTGCAGTAGCACATGCTTCTACCCAATAGTAATCTGGCATGCTCTTTTCATTGAGCATCGCCCTTGCCACTTCACATATGACTATTCTTTCTCTCAGCCACACCATTCTGCTGAGGTGTATACCTGCAAGTCAATTGTCTTCTTATTCCATGCTTCCTCAAGAAATGCTCAAAAGCTTTTGAGGTGTATTCACCACCTCCATCTGTTCTCAGACATTTAATCCAACAGCCATATTGCTTTTCTGCAAAAGCTTTGAAATCCATGAACTTTTCCAACACTTCACTCTTCTCTCTCAGAAAGTATATCCATGTCATCCTGTTGAAATCATCTATGAATGTAACATAGTATAAACTGCCTTTGATAGATGGGTTTTGTGCAGGACCCCATACATCACTGTGTACTATCTCAAGTGGCCTATTACTCATATTTCCTTCTCTAGGAAACCTCAACCTTGCCTGCTTTCCAAACTGACAGGCTTCACAAAGATGCATATGTCCATCATATTTGAACCTAGGCAATCCATTGACAATGCCTCTTGTTTGCATGTTCTTTAATCTCTGTATATTGACATGTCCAATCCTCTTATGCCACATATCAATATCCTGTACCACATTCCTGCTTTTGGAGAACATGGCTGATTTTAGCTCAGGAATTCCAGCATCCAGCTTAAACAATCTTCCTTTTTTCTTGCCTTTAGTAATCACTCTACATCCATGTTTGAAGTCCTCAATGAAGCATCCATGTTTGTTGAACCTAACTTGTAATCCTTGTTCCACCATTTGACCAACTGAGGCCAAGCTCTTTGTGATCGAAGGCACATACAATACATCAGACATAGACTTTGTTTGACCATTGTGCATGACCAATGGTACACTTCCAACATGTGTAATGACATGCTGGGCATCATCACCTGTTTCCACATAGCCTTTTTCATCCATAGGCTTCATATGCTCAAACCATTCACCATGACATGTCATATGGTTTGATGCTCCTGAGTCCATATACCATGTATCATCATTCTCAGCATTTGTTGTCATAGAACCCACAACATGCTTCATGGCAAACAAATGATTTGCAGTTCCATCATTGCTACTTGATGCATAGTTACCACCATGTTGTGCATAGTTTCCACCATAATGACCACCACGTTGTGCTCTTCCCCCTCTCAAATCATTCTGTTTGCGGAAACAATCTCTCGCCATATGTCCAAATTTGCCACAATAATGGCATTCAACATCTTGCATAGAATTTTGTTGGCCTTGCCAACGTCCTCTACCACGGGGGTTACCTCTGCCTCACTAAGGTGCATATCCACGACCACCTCGAGCACCATATGAAGGCTGAAAATTCTGTTGTGGAGGCCTGTCCTACCATCCACGACCATTACCACCACGTCCACGTGATGCGAATCTCCCCCTGCCTCTAAAGCCTCTCTGCGAGTAGAAAGCCTGATTTCTGCCATCATCATGGCTAGTAGATGCATCCAGAAATGAATCACTGAGCTTGATTTTCTCAACCAACAAGAGTGAAACCAACTCATCGAAGTCGGGTAGACCTGTACTCCTCACTGAGATAGATGTATCAAAGGATTTGTATTCCTTGCCAAGACCACGCAAGGTAATATCCACCAAATCATCATCAGGCATGGGGGCATTTATTGTGGCCAATGCATCTACAAACTTCTTGATTTCTTGCACATAATCATGTATGCTCCTTTTATTCCTTTTCACATTGTGTATCTGCTACTGTCGCAAGTGAGACTTGCAAGCGAGCACTCATATCTGTATCAAACATCTTGACCAAAGTATCCCATGCATCTTTGGGATTCTCAGCATCCTGTATGTGTATGAGCATAGCATCAGAAATACATATAGACAAATAATGCAGCACTTTGAATGCTCTCTCTGACCATTGCTTATGAGCGATAAGCTGCTGCTGTGTAGGTTGTCGAGGTAGCTCAGGCTCAGGCTCAGGCTCAGCACCTGTAATGAGATTCCAAAATCCTTTCCCTTTCAAGAAACTCTTTATCTTGTACTTCCATGCCTGGAAGTTCTTCCTATCCAGCTTTTCACCAACAATCTAAACTGGATTGTCCGACATGTTTGCTCAATGCATACACCTTCTGCACACTTCAAATCTGTAAATGAGCCTTCCTCAGCTCAACCACACTCCAATGAATGTTCCAGATACTCCAAGGTAGCCAACAAACTCCAAATTTGATGTAGAAAATCAACCTGTAATCATCCAAGATGAACTGACTCACGCAGTGCGGGATACCCTGAATTGACACGCCTTCCAAGGCTCCAAATCACAATGTAATGGTGCAATCAAGTATGGGAAACTTGCATTGACACCTAATCAACCTCAATGTTGAGTATCAACACCATCTGACATGTGTACATATCAATTTTTTGAAAACCCCTTTCTCTGTTTTTGGAAAAACCAGAAAAACCAGAAAAACCAGTAGAAAATTTGCTCTAATTCCTTCAATATTTGTCCAAATTGAGCAACCAATAATTCATTAGCTTAGCAATAGTGTCCATCAAGTCCATGTAAGAGGAATTTGTCCAATTGTATAACACCAAAGATTAATTGCTCAATTAAAAATGCTCTGTTTCTCTGCAACCAGTGGACAGCCTGTTTTAATCAGCTCATTCCCAGCTCAATTAGGCATAATTGACAAAAAAAATCACATAGCCCTCTTCTCTAAAGTGTACATCATCCAATTGCTAAAGAAATTGTGGAAGATATCAAGTACCCAATGAGAAATCGATCTCCTCATAGCAAAAAAGTACAAAATCTGCTCTATTTTCACAGTTCTGGCTGCGCCGCCTGCATATGAGGGGTTTGGGAAGGTTTGTGTTGTCAATTGATGATGGTAATAAGTCCCCAAGACACCTAGGTACATGTGCAATCCACCAATGGTTGGATTTTAGCCAAAATCATACTCCAAATGCTTCAATTTTGGGCTTCCTCTTCTCTGTTTTGTGAGAGCTCAAAAACCAGAGATTTTCATACATTCAAATGCTTCCAAAATGCTCCAAAATCACAATAGGGCTTGCATAGAAGTTGCCAATACATCTCTCATTGTCAGATACATGTTTTCTTTGCCAGATTTACATGTATTTCCACCATACATCAATGTTGCCAAGCTTTAATGGAAAGCTTCAAAAACCAGAATTTCTCTTTGCTTTGATTTGCTCTATTTTGCTTTGTTTTTGCCTGTATCACCTGCAATCCGCTCAAGGATGTTTAGAAGACCTTACCCGGTAGGCCAAGCTCTCAGATCTGATAGTATTTGGTGTGCTCCAAGCTTCACAGCTCCAATGGCAAGCTTCACAGCTTCTCTTCACAGCTTCTTCTCCCTCTTCTCTTCACTCACTCATAAACCCTAATAAACAGCACAAGGCTCTGATACCATGTTGAAAGAACGGTAGAGGGGGAGGAGACACACACACAGGAGCAAACCCTAATGTATATTGCAAACCCTAACCATAGAGGGAAGCCATGTCCACTCTCACACAAAGCATAATGCACTAATTCATAATCCACACAACACACAATGAGTTGTGTCCACACTCTACTAACCCTAGCTAATGTCCACACACTATGACCAGCTGGACACGCGGTCATTTATGTCTCACACATGTTCCTACCTAATCTGCCAGCACATAGCATAGCTGGCTCACACTGACATCGAGCTTGAATCTCAACATCCACTCCCACCAACTTGACCTGGATCACTGAGATGGCTTCATAAAAAATCGAGGCTTCCCTTGATGGAGTGTCTATCCCCTCTATGTGCATGGCATCCATCCATCCAGCCAGCTGTGAGGGTGCTGTCTTCTCTTCGTGAGTCATCAGGAAGCACATCAGCTACTTCCTTAAGTGTAACACCAACATGAGGAGTTGTTCCACCGATATATGAATCGGTTGCCAATCAATTCAAATCTTCCCAATGGCAGCATGTCTACTTCTGTGGGCCTACTCGGGATTTCCTCCTGCTTTGGTGCCTTTGCACCTCTTTTCTCACTCTTGTCTGGTTGTGGTGCCGAGGGAACTTTGCCTCCCTCATCACCAGTATACTGACTCTAGGTTCTTGCTGTGCTGACAGATCTGCCTAGGCCTTTCTGGCTCCTTTTTTTGCAACGCCTCTCTGGCCTACTGCTTTTCCACCAAATCGAGGTTGGTTCTTTCTTTACCTCCAAAGTCTCGGGTTGCATGGATCTTTCACTGCCATGGCTGATGATTCGGCCACCTCTCTGACTAGCATGACTACTTATCGAGAGCTTGGATTTCTATGGCATTCACTAACTGGTGGGCCTGATATTGAAGCCTCGGCTCCTTCCACTTCGCCTTGTAGTTACTTCAAATTTCACATTCCAACTTGAAATGGCCTGAGGCATGGCAATAAAAACATGTGAAAATAGGACGTTGAGCACCGGGCACATGAGTGTCATCAGCTGAAGGTGTAGCAGGTTGGCTTTGGTTTCTCTAAGTTTCATGGAAGTGATCTTGAGTCAGAGCTATCAAAAATTATTAATAGCCAGGAAGAGTTAAAAGGAAAGATGTTCCAGGGTCACAAAGGTGTCAGCAGCTACTGTGAGTGGAGGAAATTGAGTCTTGGTGGGTTTTGAAGTGTTTGAGAGATTGCAGGTGTTAACGGACACAGAGAAGAAGAAACTCTAACCTAGCTGAGTTGGCTCTGAGTCAGTTTGGTCAAAATAGTCAGATTGGAGTCAGCTACAATTAGCAGAGAGCTCAAAGGGTGATATCTCTTTCAGTTTAGAGAAGACTGAAAGTCACAAAGAGTAGGCAAAAAAGTGAGAGGAAGAACTTGTTTTAGTTGAGGTTGCTGAATGAGCCGGTTTTGTGTTAGACTGCTGAGTCAGTTTTCAGTCAAGTTCAGTTTGAGAGCTTTCAGCATGTTCTCAACTGGGATTGTGGATCTATTGTAATCTAATCCTGGAGGATTGTAGAGAATCATGGAGGGTTGTAGAGGATCTTAGAGGACTTATTTTGGATTGGAGTCAACATCAGCATTTGGAAGCAATTTTCTTACAGGTTCAATCAGTTTTCTACTATTTTGGTCAGCTAGTAGTTAGCTAAGTGCAGGTGAAGGTTTGTAAGTAAAGATCCAAGTTGTGGGAGGTCAAAGCTAACTTGGGAGGATGTTTGGAGTTGTCAGTTGGGTTGGTTGGAATAACTTGGAGTGTGCTGCACTATCTGCTTGTGTCAGATGGAGGTTTGTAAGTAAAGATCCAAGTTGTGGGAGGTCAGAGCTGACTTGGGAGGATGTTTGGAGTTGTCAGCTGGGTTGGTTTTTGAAGTACTTGGAGTGTTCTTAGGTATCTTCTTGTGTTAGCCTAGAGATTAGGGAACAGTAGCTGAGTGTAATGGTGCCTTCATTTTGTATTTGTGCTAGGTTGTGGTGCTAGGTGGTAGTTCCTCCTCATGGTGTTGTGTTTCACATGGGCTATAGAGGCAGGTCTCCCCGACACATCAACGTGAGAAGGGGGAGAGATTCGGTGAGAGAGTGGTTGGTGAGGGGGTGAGAGAGCGAGCACGTGAGGTGGCGAGGGGGTTGTGAGAGGAGGGAACGATAGACAGCTCACTATTGTGAAGGAATGAGAGTGAGGGGGTGAGAGAGAGAGCAGGTGAGGTGGCGAGGGGGTTGTGAGAGGAGGGAACGATAGACAGCTCACTATTGTGAAGGAATGAGAGTGAGGGGGTGAGGAAGAGTAGTTAAGGGGGTTACCAGGAGGAAAAAGAGGCTACGAGAGCTAGACAAAGGGAGAGAGCATGTGAGGATTGGTGGAAGAGACGAAAGGGGGGTTTAAATAGGATAGAGGGGAGCATTGTGGGGTGTGTGATTGTGTGTGTGAGAGAGAGAGACAGAGTCAAGGGTAGGGAGGGGGTCCAATGGGGTGGCGATTACCACCCAGCATGCAAGGAGGAGAGGACCTGCACGTGGCCTATGGGAAAGAAGAAAAATGATAGAGGGAAGTTCTCTGTGCAGTTGGCCAGTGGGAGAGGACGTGCATGCTCGAGTGGGAAAGAAGACAAATGAGAGAGGAAAGTTCTACGTGCAGTTGGCTAGTAGGAGGAGAGAAAAACGATGGTGCATGCTTGGTTGTTGCCGGTGGGAGAAGAAAATAAATAGCTACATGGGGGGTGGTCAACAGAGCTACGTGGGGGGTGGTCAACAGAAAGTTGGTGGACTCCTCTATTTATATATATATATATAAATATAGGTTCTCACATGCAAGCAATAATCAAGATTTTACATCCTTCCCTCCTTAAAGAAATTGAGATGTCCTCATCTCAAAAATACTTGGGGAAAGTCTTGATACAATTTGGGTTCATCTTCCCCCATGTAGCATCTTCGAGTAGGAAATCTTTTCCATTGAAGAATCCTTTCTCCTCTGTAGACCTAAGGGTCTTATCTGGAGGTATTTCTAAGGTTCCTTGAGATGGCATAACAATTTTCTCATCATTTAGGATATAATCAAGACTAGCTCTATAGACCTTTGTAAACTTGTTCATTAATTTTCTTGGTTAAGACATAGGATCCATAATAACAAGAACTCGACTTCTGTTACTTTCCCAAGGATATAGAACTCTTTTTTGGAGGTACCCTTAGAAGGACCATGTCTCCTTCCTAGGAGATTTGCTCAGCTCTTTTAGCGTAATATTTTTTTCTACCTCTAGTAGCCTTGATATCTTCTGTCTGTTATTTCATATCATTTAACATTTGTTTTAATGCTTTTTTCTCTATTCATTAGATCATACTAATTTAAATGTGTTACATAATTTTAACCATAGAGGTTTTTATAGGAGACATATCTATATTTCTTGTCAAGAGGAATAGTAGGCAAATTCTACCAATGAATCTATTGTAGGTATTGCAACCATAGATTTCAAAGTAAACACATCTACATTTCTCTGTTGTTGAGAGGAATTGTAGGCAAATTCTACCAATGAATCTACGGTAGGTATTGCAACCATAGATTTGGTTCGTAGCAATGAGTCTTAAGGGTTTCTTCAATGAATTTGCTTTACCCTTTTTAATTGATCTAGATTCTAGATAATAGGATGGCTAAGCGTCATTTACAATTAAGAAGTAAACTAACAATCTTGTTTTGGTAACTTTTGTGATCGATATATTCCTTTGATATTATAAGGTTGTAAGAGAAATGACATTGACAATGCAAGTATATGTATAGGGTTATCTGATGCAAATTTATGGTGAGACTGTTGTTAAAGGTAGGAGGACTAAGAAAAGGAGAAATGGCATTGCTAGTGAAAGTACAAGATGGGGTGATGTGAAAAGGTGAGGAAACAAGAAGATTACACCCAAGCAACATACAATGTGAATGAATATTATCAGCTACTATTTGTATTCAAGTTATCGATCTTCATTCTCTCTTCATTTCTATTTCAAAATGCAAGTCAATATTAACTCAATATCTTTTTCGTTCACTACTTGGGATCATAGTTTAAATTGATTTTGTTGAGATGATGACTTGAGCTAATTGACGGAATGATACAAAATGTGATTTTCACCCTCATCAATTGTCTTGGGTTGTGACCAAATTGTCCATAGTTGGTCTGTCCATTATAGGACAGAACTTAATTCCTTCCAGTGTGGTTAATTTGTACCTAAGCCTATGTGATTTCCCAAGGCCTATGATTCGGCTTGAGAATGCCATTGTTCTCTTGAGTACTAGGATAAGATCTTAATTGTTAGCCATTGATTAAAATTAGGATAAGATCTTAATTGTTAGCCATTGATTAAAATTAGGATAATTTATTGCATATTATAGAGAAGTGATTGTTCTTCCTATAGAAAGGTGATTGTTTTATATGGGATTCTTTATTTTGGTGTCAATATGTTCTTGAAGTGTGAATGATAATGATGATGGATTTGTAAACTAGGGGAAAGCCCATATAGGGTAACCATTCCGATAAGATTAGTTTGGGAAAATGATTATGATGTGATTTCCTTAGTGATCGGTATAGGGCAACTCGACACTCCCTACCTAGGGCAACCAACTCTAGAAATACTGAAAGATCATGGCAAACCATCTTTGTTGGGTAGCCCGCCACCACGAGGCAAGGCGAGGGTTCTTTCTAGTAGTTACAAGCCTAAGCTAGAAAGGTCTTCCATAGCAAGAACAGAGTGAAGGGGAGACTAATTGTTCTACTATGTGCGTGATTTTTGCCATAATGGTTGTAAGTGCTCTATATTGTTTTGTGACTCGGTGAGCCGAGGGATTGGAGATGGATGAAACTCGAGATGTCAAGGATTTGAAATTATGGTTGTCCTTATGGTGAATTTATTTTTGTATGTGGAATGACATGATTGGAAAAGAATGTATTCATTAAGATAAAGGAACATGTGCACAAGAATAACTAAATGAATTATATTGTAACTTGCATCAGTAAAACAATATACTTAGTACTTTAGGTAAACCTTATAGATGAATGGTTCTAGTTGCTCTAGGAAGTAGCTGGTCATGTGGACTTGATGAGTTGGGTGCTTCCTTACAAGAGACTAGAAATCAAATTACATATTACGTAGTACCCCCACCCTGTGGAGATTGCTTATAAATACCATTGATGAGCTTCTATACTAACTTCACAGAGCTAAAGCCTTCTCAAAGATTGACTTAAAATAAATTTATTAGCAAATCATACTCAAGTAGAGTGATATTCCAAAGATGAGATCCAATTCAAAGTAAGGACTATCATGCAAGCTAGATGGACAAATGTCCTAGCCACTTTGACCAGACTCAGGTAGCATATACTTAGCAAACAACTTGACAATCATGTCTTATTGTTTTCAATGATATCCTAAAGATGAGGAAAAGCATGAAAGCCAAGTTAGGGAGGTTTTGTAAATTCTAAGAGATCATTAACTCTTTTCCAAGAAGGGTAAGTGAACCTTCTTTGCAGATAAAATTAAATACTTAGGATCCATTGTCTTTAAAGAAGTAATTTCAATTGACCCAACAAAAGTTTAAGATCAAGTGGATTGATTACAACCTTAGAATGTCAAAGGAATATATATATCACAAAAGTTGCCAAAACAAGATTGTTAGTTTACTTCTTAATTGTAAATGACGCTTAGCTAAACTCTAATCAAACTATTATCGAGAATCTAATGATCAATTAAAAAGGGTAAAGCAGATTCATTGAAGAAACCCTTAAGACTCATTGTTACGAACCAAATCTATGGTTGCAATACCTACCATAGATTCATTGGTAGAATTTGGCATATTGAGGACAGGCCCATTGAATATAATTCACCTTGATTGAAGGTGGCTCATGATTATTTGGACATCTGCCACACCGAGCTTCTAATAACAAGCCCCACTGCATGCGATTGAGTAGCGGCTTGGATTTGGCATGTGAAATTAAGTGGCGACTCTGATTTTGATTGATTGAAGGAAGACCACCACCGGGCTTGCATGCAATTCAATTCATTGCAGTAAATGACCAGTCGCTCAAATTATTGAGACCACCACTAAGATTCCAATAGTATTTGGATCAAAGGTGCAGTCGCATGCAGTCGGCTTCATGAGTATTTGGATCAAAGGTGCAGTCGCATGCAATCGGCTTCATGAGTATTTGGATCAAAGGTGCAGTCGCATGCAGTCGGCTTCATGAGTATTTGGATCAAAGGTGCAGTCGCATGCAGTCGGCTTCATGAGTATTTGGATCAAAGGTGCAGTCGCATGCAGTCGCATGCAGTCGGCTTCATGAGTATTTGGATCAAAGGTGCAGTCGGCTTCATGAGTATTTGGATCTCATTAAGATTAGAGTGCCATTAATTACCTAATACGAGTCATGATCATTTAGAGGGAACCATAGAGTCGATTCAGTTACCGCGCTGGCATGTGAAATTAAGTGGCAACTCTCATTTGGAGGGCACCATAGAGTCAGTTCAGTCATCGTACTGGCATGTGAAATTAAGTGGCGCTCAGATTTTGAGTGATTGAAGGAAGACCACCGGGCTTAAGTGCCACCACCGTGGCATCATCTGAGACTTAATTACAAGGCATGTGGCCTAGATTTTGATTTATTTCATTAAGATTAGAGTTCCATTAATTACCAGTCATGATCATTTGGTAGAGTCGATTCAGTCACACCACACTGGCATGTGAAATTAAGTGGTGGCATCGATTCAGTCATCGCGCTGGCATGTGAAATTAAGTGGCAGCTTGGATTTTGATTGATTGAAGGAAGACCACCACCGAGCTTGCATGCGATTAAGTTCAGGTGTAGTGAGAATGACTAGTCGCTCAGATTATTCAGACCACCACCGAGATTCCACAGGATTTGCATCAAAGGTGTAGTAAAAATTTCCAGTCGCCTACATGAGTATTTTGGACATTTGCCATCCTATCGAGCTTGCATGATTATTCAGACCACCAGTTTCCATGAGATTAAGTAGAGTACACAACCAACCCGGTGGAGCCAGTTTTATTTAAGAGACTCCTACTTGGCTATTTCACGATATTGCATCACTTACTTTGTGCTACCTCTGCTCTTCACTCTCCTCTACTTTGCTTCATTACTCATCCTCTCCCTCCATCGCTATGTGCCCATCTTCTTCCTCCATCGCTATGTGCCCATCCGCTCCCTCCATCACTATGTGCCCATCCGCTCCCTCCATCACCACACCCGCTCCCTCCACTCCCTCCAATGCCACACCCTTTCCCTTCAATGACACCATCGTCATGCCTTTTAACTCCACCCAAATGCCTCCTCGTGTCACTCTGCCTTCTACTCCTCATATCAACGTCATCCCCATTTTGTCATCTTCTGCCTACGGTGGCCGTTTTGCATTCAAACCGACTCTTGCTAAATTCACTTGTGCACCATCTTTGGACTCTCGGCTCCCCAAAGGACTCTACATCACCCATCTATGGAAGATGCATGAAACAAGCCTCTATTCTATCGTCGTGTATGGATGCCCTATGGATGTTGATGAAGGGATTGCAAGATTCAGGGAGGAGTGGTCTCGTCTCACATCATGAGACTGTATTATACATCCATTGTTGTGTACAAATACATTTTATGCTCGTCTCACATCATGAGACTATATCGTAAATCCTTCTCTCTGTAAATCCTTTTTGATGTACAAACACAAGGCCAATTTTGTCAATTGTGCTGACTATAATATAAAAAGGATAGCATTTTGCTGCATCTTTTGTTTCATGCCTGTAATCTCGTAAATTGTTCACTTTAAATGAATCTCTCAAATTGTTAACTTTTGATGAATATCTTTTGTTCTCTCAAATTGTTAACTTTTGATGAATCTATATCTTTTGTTTCATACATGTCCACATGTGCGAGAGATAGTATAGTGTTGGCCATCGCGCTGGTGATTGAAGGAGCTAGGATTTATTTGACCCTATGTAATGCCACTGTGCTAGTGAATCATGCGACCATGCACACTTTTTAAAGAATTGAATTTGATTAATTTAGGAGTGCATTATCACAATTGATTGATTGAAGGTGCTGTGATTGGAGGTGGCTCGAAAGAGGGCTCCATCTTTGATTGATTCAATTTTGATTAAAGAAGATACCTTCGTTGAAGTTTGTTTTTTTTTCCCACAAAACACAAAAGTTTATTTCTGAGAAGAGAAGTTGAAGTTTGTTTCTAAACGAATGTAGAACAACAAATTGAGCGCAAATTTATAAGTACAATGGCGGGAGAGATGGAGATATGTGGAACCACGTGGTGGTTGAAACAATACTTGAAAATATCACCATTGCGGTTTGTATAGCAGCGCAATTCATTCTTTAAAATAGACCCAGCACGGTGGTATTACCTGCAAACACCAGCGTGATGGTCATTTTCATTAGATTGCATCATGCAAAAACCAGCGTAGTGGTGGAGAGAGTAAACTAGTGCGTTCGTGGAGAGAGCCATGTAGTGACACGTGTTCAGCTCTGCGTGATGGGAAAGACCACCGTAATGGGAGGGTCGCTGGTGGAGAGAGCCATGTAGTGACACGTGTCCAGCTCTACGCGATGGGAAATACCATCACGGTGGTCTTTTCCAACAAAGAGCGAGACCAGCAAGGCACACGGGCTGCATAGTGCATGTGTCGAGCTCTGTGGTGTTGAGAATAGGGAGTTTTGGCAGATTGCGTTTGCGTGATGACATCGGCTGGTGACAAGGACCGTAAAATGTGCACAGAGTAAATGCAAGTGGTGACGTATCTCGAGGTCTGTAATGTTCAGAGAGCAGAGTCATTAATATGCTAGTATGCCAAAAAATAACCAGCAAGAGTGCCAGCCCTCTCTAAATCCACAAAAACACCCCCCCCGCACATCACGCTGCGGCCCCAAAAGTACCCCAGAAATAGTTCCATGAATGGCTACACCTGATTGTGCATTGACCCTCTCTCTCTTTCTCTCTCTCTCTCTCTCTCTCTCTCTCTCTCTCTCTCTCTCTCTCTCTCTCTCTTCTCTCTCTCTCTCTCTCTCTCCCTCTCTCTCTCTCTCTCTCCCTCTCTCGTAATTTATTTAACTATTTTTTAGCCATAGGAACAAGATAATAATCCTTATGTGGGAGGAGAATCAAGCTCATCCGAAAACAAAACCACCGCCTTCCCCACCACACACAGCCCATAGCAGGATGAAGATGACTTCTTTGTTGTAAGTTTGTGGCCAAGACTAGAGAAGACCAAACTTCAGCTGGAAACACTCCCCCTCCAAAGTCCATGGGGCAGGAGAACCAAGTGCATCTCTAGAAAACAAACCACCGCCTCCCACCACAAAATCTTCCATCAAAGGTGAGCACCCTTTAAGCTTCTAGTTCTCTACGCCCTACTGCTCTATGGATTAAGATGTTAAGTAAAGTGGTAGATTTCATTTATCTTGCTAGCTCATGTTCATGATCATGCATACCCAAAGTTAAGAAAGTTTTGTCATTCGGCAGAGGAGATGCATGTAGAGTACAAGCTTAGTCTTGAGGGCAGCTTAGTCTTGCTAGCTCATGTTCATGATCATGCATACCCAAAGTTAAGAAAGTTTTGTCATTCGGCAGAGGAGATGCATGTAGAGTACAAGCTTAGTCTTGAGGGCAAGCTGCCCTCAGGGATTTGATCAATGAGATGACCTCCCTGAAGAGCAGTGGTTGCTAGTTCTCAGGACTTGCTACAAAAATAAGATAAAGATATACGTTAACATGGTTAGGTCAGAACTACTTGATGAGTTCCAACTCCTCCATGAAAAGGTTTATCAAGCAGCCCCTTCTAATTGTGAGCTGACAGCAAAGTTTGCACGGGACTTTGCCCATGAGAAATGTGCATCAGCTTCTTTAGCTGATCCAGCTAAGCAGTGCATTGCATGGGTAAAATTTGGTGGAAACATCTTCGAGAATTGAAAAATGCAAAAAGGAAAGTTTCGACAAAAGCTAAACGAATTTCAAGAGGACTACAGGCCATGCGGAGAACCGTCACTCTTGGATGGTGCAACATCTGTACATACAATGTCGACAACAATGACAAGGTCCTGCAATGGGATTGACAACCCCCTCTACATGGAATTGGT